>NW_024425563.1:99651431-99896647 GCF_017311325.1 Ursus maritimus
GGGGGGGGGAAATAAGAAACCTTGTATTTTATTTGAAGTATTTCTTTAAAATTCTTTAAACATTAATAAAACTACTTGCATTTTCAATCTACAGGGTTCCAGCTCTCAGCTCCATGCTTAGAAAACACCTTGATTATAGGGACACTACAATTTGCAAACTTTCTTTTTTCATAAACACTTGCTAAAAACTAAGATAACAGGCCCTACATGGAGTCAATGATGCTGAGTTGCGTGACGCCAAACCAAGACTGAAGCATGGTTTTGGCTGTTCCAAAAGTGGAATCTTCAGCCGGTCAATTGATCAGGAGCCTTAGTGCACTAGTTAGGCCATCTGCCCGATTAGGTCCCTGTGGTCCCTAAAGAAAGGGACCTTGCAGTAAAGCAGCCTGCCTTTTTAGCCAGTACAACTTCCTTGTCCCTGCTGTCTTATGTCTGTAAACGTCTTTCACTTGGTACAGATCCCTGGAGCTCCTTGATATCCGCGAGATGGGATGCTGACCAATTTGAATCGATTTTTGCTCAAATAAACTCTTAAAATGTTGACTATAACTCAGTTTCTCTTTTAGCACACTGTACCTTTCCACGCTATACTTAGTATTTATATTTTATTAAATCAACTTAATTTCCTGTTCATACCTCCATGCATTTTGAAAACCAAAGCACCATTAGTGATTGTTAACTTCATCCATTCGATCATAATTTACTGAACATGGCCATGCAGACACTGCTGGGGGAGACCCAGGGAGGCCTCCTGGGCTGATATCACAGTGAGAAACAAAGACAAATGAGTCACCTGGTGAGGGTCTACAACATGTATTTGAAGAGCAAATGACCTGGGAGGGTCAGGTAGCATTGTTAGCATTTCAAAGGAAAGAATCTGGATTGATATTTCAAGGTGAACAGAAGCCGGTGAGCCAGATAGGGCAAACGTGGACATTGACTGCAGGGTGGGCTGGTGGAAGAAGTACGGCTGAGCGTTTGCAGGTGGGTAAAGCAACATTCTAAAGTCATGAAAACAACAGAAAATACAGCTTTTTCGAACAGAAGAGTTGGATGAGGGTGGCTGAAACACAGATATGGGGAGATTCTCGCTGGTCTGGGAAGTAGGTTAAGAGAAAAGTGATACTACATAGGATGTGTGGAGGGGAGTTTCGACCTTTATCCAGAGAACAGTGAGAGCCCAGATCAGTCCTAGCGGGAGGCACAGGCTGCCTCCTCCACAGGACAGAGGTAAGGAACCAGGACTCGGAGCCGGAGCTCCTGCTGGGAGTCTCCTGCAGGATCCACAATCCAGGTGTGTGGGACCTTGGGATGATGGGCCATAGGGAAGAAGAAGTGGGCGGATCCAGAACATGGTTAGGAGGGAATATTGACCACACGTGTGGTCACTTAGGGGCAGAGGGTGAAAGAAATGAAAGAACAAGATGAGTTTCATGCCTGGATAAGAGCATGGTGACTAAGGAGTCTGACCCAGGCCAGAATCTCTTGTGTCATGGCTCAGGCCTGACCCCAGGCAAGGCCTGGCTTGGCAGGCCTCCTGGGGGAAGCTGCCTTCTGCACACCACAAGCAGGTCTCAACCCCTCACCCCCAGGTGTATAGATAGGTTCCTATCTATACACCTGCATTACTCACCCAGGTGCCTCCTGCTCAGGCGTGTCTCATTTGACTCAGTACCCTCAACACTTTGTCCTCTCCTCTCCTCCCACTGCTGATTATCTGTAAGGATTGAAGAGGCTCAGAATGGGGGCTGGAGAGGAATTTCCTGACCCCAGGGCTGAATCTTTGAGAGAAAGTTTGCTGGCTAGGAGGCCTGGAGAGAGAAATGGCGTGTGATCAGAAAGTTCTGAATTGACAAATGAGGAAGTAGCAATGGGAACGAGGAACGGGGAGATCATAGGGCCTCCGTCCTGATCATGAGCTATGCAGAGAGGAAAACAAATTCATATTTAGGTAATAGTACAGTGATTAGATTTCAGTTTTTTCAAATATTCATTATTCATCATATCAGATTTTATTTTGGGAAGGTTTCATTTCGTTTTTTAGATTTTAATATAGAGCTTTTTAAGGTCTACCTTTTATTCTAGTTATTATAACAGAATGCTATGGTCTGATTGTGTATGTCCCTGTGTCCCCCAAATTTGTATGTTGAAATCCTAAGCCCCAAGGTGATATTAGAAGGTGGGGCCTTTGGAGGTGATCAGGTCAGGAGGGCTCTTTTATAAAAGAGGCCCCAGAGAGTTGGGATTGCTTCTGTTTCTCTTGAGAGCCCTGACTAATACAGATTTAGGTACTGGCTCTAGAGGAACAGAATCTTGAGGTACATTTCCTGAGTAGGTTTTGGGGTTTCTGGAATTGACTTTCAACTCTTATTAGAATTAAAGACACTAGTGTCTCTATTTCCAATAGTAAAAAGAGCACTGATAGCCACAGTATGATCTGACAAAAAATATTGCACAAAATATCACCAATGGATACTCTCAATCAAACACCGATGAGAAGCACGGATCTGAGTGACCCTATATTTGATACTTTTAAACATTTCTGACAAATCAATGAGTACAAGGAAATTGGCTGGTTGTTCCCAATGCCAATGGACAAAGTAAGGAACGGAAAGGATGGGATTCACATTCCCAGCTCAAGCACCATGTACATGATCTGAAAGCTTCTATGTCTGCCCTGAAAGAGCCCCATTCTGTAACCCTGGACAGAGTTTACTGAAAACCAAACCCAGAATCTCATACTGGCAATGACTCATTTACAAGGCTTATTGAATTCTTAGCCTCACAGGGTGTCAACTGTTAAAGTGAGGGCATTTGGTGGCAAAAAAAATGGGATCCTGAAGTTGGAATAGAGACATTTGGGAAGAGTGGATGAAGACCAAATGAAACTGGAAACATGAAGCCCCTAAATTCTGATGCATCTCCTTTGCCATTAGAAGCAGATTTCCCACCGTCACTTGAGGGGATTAACTCCACATTGCCTGGGGAAACTGCAGTGGCCTCCACTGAAGGAGTTGCCTTGCAAGATAATGTTGCTTTTCCTCAGAATCCAACCCTACCACCCCTCTTTGCTTCTAAACCTGTAACTGGACTAAAGTTTCAACAGGACTCTAAAGGTGAGGTACAAAGTACAACCCATAAGGGGGAACTACTTAAATTTACTAATTTACACAGGCAAAAGTCTCAGGAATAAGATGAGAATAGATATTAAGTTTGTGGGATAATCATGGAAGGAACATGAAACTAGATCAGGTCAAATTTACTGGTATGGGGCCATGTAGGAGAGATTCTGTACTTAATGTTGCAGCTTGGAGAATCAAAAAGGTTCTAATACTTGTTTGGTTGGTTCGTTGGCTGAAATGTGAACCAAACAGATCACTGATATGGCGCTGTGAGATAATAGAAAATATATACAGTTAACCCTCGAATAACATGGGTTCCAACTGTGGAGGTCAGACTTTTCTGCTTGCTGCTTTGGCTCTGCTGTCAGTCACGGGGACCATGCCCACCTTGCCTTTGGTAGTTGAGTGCCACCACTTGGCATCTGCCACCCCAGGGTCCAATTACTCCCATTGCCTTTAGGATTCCCAATTCAGTGGCTGCAGTTTCCACTGTAAGGTCCGACTACAGAGAAGAGCCTTCACAGAGCTCTTTAGAGATGCTGAAGCTCCTCTCATGAATTCATTTCTCACAGTTGTGGTGAAAACTTGTTCCCTGGTTCTTCCCATGTAGGTGTGTAGGTCTTAAATGACCAATCCACTCTAACATTCCAGTCTCCCTAAGTCTTTGAATACCTTCCTCTACAGTAGACCAAGGCAATTTTGGCATTTCTAACTTACTCACCATAGGTCACCCCACCCCCTTCCCCCAGCCCCTGCCACACACAGACACACATGTCTAAAGAAGGCCAAGGGGCTGGAAATTGAGTTAATAATTGATCATGCTTACATGAGGAAGCTTTCATAGAAATCCCTGTAGTATGGTGTTTAGAGAGCTTCCAGGTTGTGAACACATCCACACCAGGAAGGTGATGGATCCCAATTCCACAGGGATAGAAGCTCCTGCACTTGGGACCCTCTCAGACCTCACCCTATGTATCTCTTCACCTGGCTATTTATCTGTATCCTTTACCATATCCTTTAATAAACTGGGAAAAGTGTTTCCCTAAGTTCTGTGAACTGCTCCAGCAAATGATTGAATTCAGGGGAGGAGGTCATGGGAACTTCCAATTTGTAGTCAAGTCAGACAGAAGGTATGGGTAACCTGGGGATTCACTGCTTACAGTTGGTGTCTGAAATTAAGGGACAGTCTTGTGAGACTGAGCCCTTAACCTGTAGCATCTGACACTATCCCCAGGTAGAGAGTATTAGAATTGAGTTAAATTGTCAGACATCCAGCTGGTATCACAGAGAATTGCTTGTGTGGGGAAAGAAGACCACACAGCTGGTGACCAGAAGTGTCAGAAATATGATGAGTGTGGTATAGTATAAGATTAAAGGAGAAAGAGAATGGGAGGCTGAGAATTTTTTTCCTTACACAGACACCATTCCTCAGAGTGATAGCCAGTTATGTGGTGGTAGAATGATTGCATTGGACCACTTCCATCATGGAGCAGGCAGCATTTGGTTCTTACTGGAATGGACACACTCACTTTGGATAGAGATTTGCCTTCCTGTACACAATTCTTCTGCCAAAACTACCATCTATGTACTACATTCATGCACCCACAGAATGCCTTATCCACTATCATGATATTCCATACAGTATAGATTCTGATGAAGGAAGTCACTACACAGCAATTGGGCCCATGCTTATGGAGCACACTCATCTTACCATGTTCCCCATCATCCTGAAGTAGCCGCCTTGATAGAACGATGGAGACTCAGTTAAAGAGCCACCTAGGTGCCAATACCTTGCAGGGTAGGGGCAAGGTTTTCTAGGAGACTATGCTCTGAATCATCATACAACATATGGTGCTGTTTCTCCCACAGCCAGCGTTCCCAGGTCTAGAAATTAAGAGGTGGAAAAGGGAATGGCATCATTCACTATTAGCCCCTGGTAAAACACCAGCAAAATTTTTGCTTCCTGTTCCTGTGATCTTATACTCTGCTGGCCCAGAGGTCTTAGTTCCAGAGGGAGGCCTGCATTCACCAGGAGCCACACTGATTTTATTAAGCTAGAAGGTAAGATTCCCACTTGGCCACTTTGGACTCCCCATGCATCTGAATCAACGTGCATCTGAATAGACAAAGAAAGGAGCTCCTGTGCTGATTGGGGTATTGATTCTGACCACCATAGGGAAATTGGAGGGCTACCCCACAATGCAGGTAAGGAAGCATATGCCTAGGATGCAGAAGAACCCCTAGGGTGCCTCAGTGTGATTAAAATCAGTGGAAATCTACAAGAAATCATTGCAAGCAGGACTGCTAATGGCCTGACCCCATCAAGAATTAAGTTAGGGTCACCTAACCATGGCCCCAAAACAAGGTCAGCTGGGGTGCTTGCATAGGGCAAAGGAAATATAGGTCGGGAAATAGAAGAAGGTAGTTATGAGTGCCAGCTATGACCATGTGACCAGTTACAGAAACAAGGACTATAATTGTCATGAGTATTTCCTACTTTTATATATAATGTATATGTGTATATGTGCACATACACACATAAAACATATCTTGTTTTCTTCCCTGTTATCCTGTTATCATATGACATAAGATGTGTTGACTTAGTATCAGAATGTCATCATATTTAAGTTTCACTAACTTTATATCCTAATATATAAATTACGTATATCAAGAAGACTAAATGTCAGCCAGAGACCCTTCCTCTCTCTCCTATGAAAAGAATTATTGTGTTTTGGTTGTATGCTATACAGTTGTTTATGTTAGGTGGAAGTATGATCTTATTATTGCCTTTATTTTGATGTTAAGTATAGTTTAATGAGTTGCAGATAGTGCCAAATTGACAGGGGGTAGACTTGTAATGGTAAATTTTATGTGTCAACTTGGAGAGTATTCTTGGATGAGATTATCATTTAAATTGGTGAGTTTGAATAAACAGATAACCCTTTATGATGTGGTCATATGTATTCAATCAGCTGAAAGTCTGAAGTAGGCTACTTGAACAAGCCTACTTAAGCAAGACGGAATCCTCCATCAGATGACCTTTGGACTTGAACTGCACCATACTTCCTCCTGGGTTTTCAGCAGTCTGGCCCACAATGCAGGTTTTTGGATTTATCAGTATTATTGCATAAACAAATTCCTTATAATAAATCTCTATATATGCACACCCATCATATTGCTTCTGTTTCTCTGGAGAAACCAAACTAATACACCACATCACACCTGTTTAATCAGCATCTCTCAGAGTACCTCCCAATTAGAATGTTTTAAAAACTCTCCATTTGAAGTCAACACCCAAAAACCAAATAATCCAATTTAAAAAATGGGCAGAAAACATGAATAGACGTTCCTCCAAAGAAGACATTCAGATGGCCAACAGACACATGAAAACATGCTCAACATCTCTGACCATCAGGGAAGTGCAAATCAAACTACAATGAGATATCACTTTACACCTGTCAGAATGGGAAAAATCAACAACACAAGAAATAACAAGTGTTGGCAAGGATGTGGTGGAAAAGGTACCCTCATGTACTTGTGGTGGGAATGCAAACTGGTGCAGCCATTCTGGAAAACAGTATGGACGTTCCTCAGAAAAGTAAAAATAGAACTGCCCTATGATCCAGTAATCACACTACTGGATAATTACCAAAACAAACAAACAAACAAACAAACAAACAAAAAAACCCAAAAAAACAAAAACACTAATTCAAAGGGATACATGCACTTCTACATTTATTGCAGCATCATTTAAAATAGCCAAATATTGAAGCAGATTCAGCCATAAAAAAGAATGAAATCTTACCATTTGCAATGATATGGATGGAGTTAGAGAGTGTTAAGCTAAGCGAAATACATCAATCAGAGAAAGACAAATGCTATATGATCTCACTCATATGTGGAATTTAAGAAACAAAATAACTGAGCAGAAGAAAAAAAAAAAGAGAGAGAAAAACAAACCAAGAAATAGACTCCTAACTATAGAGAACAAACTGATGGTTACCAGAGGGGTGTGGGATGGGACAGGATGAGGGAAACAGGTGATGGGGATTGAGTATCCTTACCATAATAAACAAACAAACAAACAAACAAACAAAAAACAACTTTATCTTTTCAAACAGATAAAAATAAAAAAAAAAAACCTCTGTCTATTTGATCCTAGTATATAGATGAGTTTTTAAACTTCTTAATTTTAACCTTATAATTCAAATAATATTACAGCTCCAGAGTCTAAGACCTTTATTTTCAAACCAAAAGAACAGAAAAATTTCTCAGGTGCTTAATTCTTCTGTTAAACTCTTGTAGTGATAGTAAAAGAAAAAGCATAGGTAGGTTAAATAAAACTAAACAAAGCGAGATTCCTGCTAATTGGAATGCTGTTTTCATAAATGCCAAATATTGAAATCTATGATTGCAGACTTTTTGTGTATTTGTGTGTGTGCATATATAAGCATGCATATATGCATGTGTGTGTTCATGCATGCATGAGTGCACATGATTATGATTAATGATATTTAAACATTCGCTAAATATGATACTGGGCATCATGATTTTAGGTTTTTCAAATTTGAAATGTGTCAAGATAGTCATGTTAAATTCAATTTTATCTGGTAAAAACACTTTTGCTCTTTTATGTGTAATATCAGGAAACAGAAATTTATTTTGATCAATAATTGATAAAGTGGGAATATTAATGGTAGAATAAAGTCTTAAATATTAGACCCTCAACTCAGGTAATAATGCTCTTGCTTAAATAGCACAGGGTTCATTTCCTTCTGAGGTGTCTTGTGCCTGTGCCAGCACTGTGACATGACCTAAACATTAAGACCATGTCTGAAAAACTTGCATTTGTCTTACTTCGAGATGAAAAATGTAGAAAGAAGGACACTTTTTTTTTCCTTATTGGTGTCTAATGAAGAATGGGACAGTAAATAATAAATAATAAATGTTACATTTTTCTTCTTTTTAATTAAAATTTTTGTAGAAGTTATTATTGGATTGTGTTAAAGATCAAATCAATCTAGATTAAGTAAATCTATGACTCTTTATAGGGTGTGCGTGAAATCTATATTGAAATATTGAAAGAATAGAGTCCTTTAAATATTCTATATCGAAATAATATTGTATATTGAAATAACAGAGTCCTTTAAATATTAAAAATATTTGAAGGGGACAGAATTTCCTTCAACTTTGCGGGGTCTCACTGTGGTGGATGGATATCAGGTGTGCACTGTATACTGGTTACACACCTGACATTTCACATGCTTTATTTTTATCATGATCATATTGGGAGTCGGTAAAAAGACCCAGAAAGTACCTAACTCTGTGGTTTTTAAAAGAGTAGACTTTTCACACAATATAGATATTAGGAGGAAATCATGAGAAAAATAGTAACCAGCAAACTGTAAAAGTAAATGGGACTTCAGGAAACTGTGTGAATATGGAACATGGGTACGTTTTATTTTGTAACATCACCAGGTGGGGCGTATTAGAGACGCAGGTTGAATGGAGCCTAATAGAACTAAAGCAATTTGCTTTATCTGACTAATTGAGGCATAAATAATTATAATGATCACTCTTGTAGAAAATAAAAAGGAGACTCATTAAAGCCAGGGTGTGAGCAGGAGTGCAATGTTGGCTTGCACTCCACAATATGGGTTGGTTCCTCAACCCATATTGATTTTTAAATTGCCATTCTCGGGGCGCCTGGGTGGCACAGCGGTTAAGCGTCTGCCTTCAGCTCAGGGCGTGATCCCGGCATTGTGGGATCGAGCCCCACATTGGGCTCTCTGCTGGGAGCCTGCTTCTTCCTCTCCCACTCCCCCTGCTTGTGTTCCCTCTCTCACTGGCTGTCTCTATCTCTGTCAAATAAATAAATAAAATCTTAAAAAAAAAAATAAAAAAAAATAAATTGCCATTCTTGAATGTCCAAAGTTCAAGAATGCAGAAAAACTTGGTAGAGTACTCAGTATCTCCATTCTGCAACAAACAAGCTCAAGTCTCTTAAATAAAGTAGACTTTTGTGTATGGAGGTGGCCCGCAGAGGTGGAATTGATAGGTAGTAAGGTCTTCACAATCCTAGAGGGAAAAGGTCATTGAGGAATGAGGAGCCTGGGCACCAAACTGAAGCAATGCACCCCAGTTATTGGAGGTAACACATATCAACTCTATTAATCAGACTTTATCTTGATTTGGTGACAAGAATTCCATCAGGGAGCAACAGCCTTTATCTGAGACATTTCAGTTTGGTGACACTCCTATCAGGGGTGACACTTAGAGACACTGCAATTTGGTAAGATGAATGTTCATGTTTTCTGTGATTTACTTTGGTAAGAACTAAAGAGCTGGGGCGCCTGGGTGGCACAGCGGTTAAGCGTCTGCCTTCAGCTCAGGGCGTGATCCCGGCGTTCTGGAATCAAGCCCCACATCAGGCTCCTCCGCTATGAGCCTGCTTCTTCCTCTCCCACTCCCCCTGCTTGTGTTCCCTCTCTCACTGGCTGTTTCTATCTCTGTCAAATAAATAAATAAAATCTTAAAAAAAAAAAAAAAAACAACAACTAAAGAGCTGATGCTGGGGCATCTAAGAAGGGCCAGCAGGTGAAGGAGGGAAAGTTCTGGGTCCTGTACAAAATTAATTTTCTTACTTCTTATTTTCTAACTTTGCCTTGGCCTAAAGATGCTAAAATCATAGCATGGAAATTAGAATCGTCTGTCGACAGAACAGTGAACTGGACAGAGTTTACCAACAAAAATAGGGAATGAGGTATTTTAGAACTTGCCTCAAATCATGAGAAAATTCACATAAAATGTTTACTTTTCTTGACAGAGATATGTATCATGTTTTACATACTTATGTATATTTCCTATGATTTTCTTTTCTTTGACCACATTTTTCATTAGTGCAGCCATAGAGTATATTCCAATTGTGAAGTCCACTTTACCCAGGAGATGCTCTGGAAAGGAGTTTAATGATGTGTAGTGCTTATCACAAGATGGTTGATGATGCTTTCTAATTAAAAAAAAAAAGTTCTCAGTGACTCATCATTCAAGGAGTTTGGAAATGTGAAAAAGTAAAACTTGAGATTCTGGGTGAGGAAAAGCAAAAAGGCCATTAAGTTGCTATGTGGATTCACTTTTTTGAAGGAAGAAGTCCCTACTTGTTTGCCAATTTTTCTGGATTATTAATCAAGGTATAAATAGTTGGCATATTTTGGCAAATACTATGAGCAGAATAGTAATATTACTATTACTATTTGGTTATTACATTTTAGTTTTTACTAAGGAGGTTGAAGTCCATCCTGAGAACGTTTATCTGCACCAAGATGTTAGGAAGATGGTATAAAACAAATGTCTTATTATTAGCATAGAAACAGAAGAGCAATCAAGTACTTAGAACAAAGCCTGGCACAGAGTGACTACTTAAAAACATTTGCATTCATAATTACATATGCATTTCAAATTGTTGTTTTGGCTTCTCTTGGACTGTTCTAGATGAGAGCCTGGCAAGAAACCAGCCAAGGTCACAGGCTTTCTGTGTTTCAAATGGCCAGATATTGGGTTTTCATCTCTAGGTAGGTTGAGACCAATGTCTACTAACTAAATGAATTCAAGAGCTAGTTTGAACCCGTTTTTATGGTCTCTATGGTGGGTAGCCATTATCCGTCTGATTATATGTCCTGCTCATTGTCTAAAATAGGCTACTCCAAACATTTTCATTTCCTAAAATTAAAAACAGGGAGATAATCTCCTTGACATGGTTCTTGGCAATAAGTTTTTGGATTTAATACCAAAAGCAAAGGCAACAAAAGCAAAAAATAAACAAGTAGGACTTCATCAAACTAAGCAGCTTCTGTACAGTAAAAGAAACCATCAACAGAATGAAAAAGCAACCTATGGAATGAAAAAAATATTTGCAAATTATATATCTGATAAAGGATTGATATCATATACATATGTATGTATATGTGTGTGTGTGGGGGGGTGTGTGTGTGTGTATAAACTCATACAGTACAATAGAAAAAAATCCAATTAAAAAATGGGCAGAAGCATTGAAAGGGTATTTTTCCAAAGAAGACATACAAATGGCCAACAGACACATGAAAAGATGTTCAACTAATCCTCAGGGAAATGCAAATCAAAATCACAATAAGATATCACCTTAAACCTGTTATGATGTTATTATCAAAAAGACAAGAAATCACAAGTGTTGGTGAGGATGTGGAGAAAAGCCAACTTTTGTGCCCTGCTGGTGGGAATGCAAACTGGTGCACCCACTGTGGGAAACAGTATAGAGGAACCTCAAAAAATGAAAAGAAAAGTAGAACTACCATATGATCACTCCTGGAGCAATTCCACTCCTGGATATTTATCCAAATGAAATAAAATTGCGATTGCAAATGATCTGTACCCCATGTTTATTACAGCATCATTTATAATAGCCAAGTCATAGAAAATTTCTCTTGATGGATGAATGGATAAAGAAAATGTGATATATATATGTCATTTATGTGTATATATATATATATATCATATACATATTATATAAATATATAATACATTATATATATGTGATATATATATGCTTATCTAGAGAACCTTGAAAGTGAAATAAGTCTGACAGAGAAAGACAAATACTATGTGACTCACTTGTGTGTAGAATCTGAAAAACAAATAAAACAACAAAACAAAAACAAAACAACTACTGAACTCATAGATATAGAGAACAGATTTCTAGTTGCCAGAGGTGGTGGTTGGGAGGTGGGCAAATTGGAAGGAAGTGGTCATAAGGTATAAACTTGCAGTTATAAGATAAACAAGTCATGGGTAGGAATGTACAGCATTGTGACTATAGTTAACAATACTCTATTGTATATTGAAAGATGCTAAAAGAGTAGATCTTAAAAGTGTTCAACACAAGAAAAAAATCATAAATATGTGTGGTAATGTACTTTGTTTTTTTATTTTGCAATTCTTATTTTGTTAATCATTTTGCGATATATAAACATATTAAATCCTTGTTTTAGAACTTAAGCTTATTCAATGTCAATTACATCTCAATTTAATAAAAGACAAATGATGGGCGCCTGGGTGGCTCAGTCGGTTAAACATCTACCTTCGGCTTGGGTCATGATTTCAAGGTCCTGGGATCGAGCCCCATGTCGGGCTCCCTGTTTGGTGGGGAGTCTGCTTCTCCTCCTTCCTCTGACCCTCTACCTGCTTGTGCTCTCTCTCTCTCTCTCTTTCAAAGAAATAAATAAAATCTTAAAAAAATTAAAAAAGACAAATGAGAAACACAAACATGTAAATAGCTGTTATTATCCGATAAAGAAAAGCATACCAACTCATTGAAGAGAGACATTTTTTCCTATATGAAATTCTAAAAAATAAATGTGTATGAATTTTCATCTAAAACATATTGAATACTGTAAAAAACAGTACCATCAAAAGTAGTTTTCAGATGATTTCACATGGCCATATCTTTTTTTCTTCAGGGCACTATTCACAGCTCAGACTTATTATAGCAAAAGGGAAAAGAAGCAGATGGAAAACGCCCATGGGGTGAAGCCCAGAGGACACCAGGAGCAAGTTTCCAAGAGTCCTCTTCTGGGGGAGTCACAGAGAATGCACATATTCCCCCAGCAACAGACCGTGTGTGCAGCACTGTCTACCAGTTCATTAGAGAGAGACTCAGTGCCTAAGATTGGTACTGGGGACTGCTCATGCGATCTTTCTCTGCCTAGTAGATATCCAGTTCCCAGAAGAAAGGCAGATTTTCAGCATAAACCATATTGTCTGCACAAACTATTTAGATACAATGAGCCACTCATCATTTAAAGGAAGTTTTACCTCAGTGTGGGAAAATGCATACCACTCCAATTTCCATATGTCAGACAAGGGCCCTGCTGGCAATTAAGACTTTGTAAGGATAACAGTCTCAAGCCTGCTATGTTAACTCTTCTCTGCACAGATTCCATTAAAATAATGCACTAATGACCCACTAAATTGAAAAAAAGAAGTGCCAAGCTTTGGTCAATGAGAGAGGCGGTCTATTTCCTTTGGGTGTGTGCAAATATTGCAAACATTGATCGCCCATGGAAAAATCTTTGCACTACCCACTCAACAGTTCATGCTACTTTTCCATGACATTTTGAGGCCAAGCTCTTTTCCCCTTTGTTGTTTTTAAAGTTACTTTTTTCAGCAGCAGTTAACAGATGCCATTTTAAACAGTAACTCAAGACTTTCCATCTTGAATACACAATCCACTAACTTCTTCCGTGTAAGCATGGAGAATTTTCACATTTCCCAAGTTTAAGAAAAAGGTTTTTGTTCAGTTATACTTTAAAAATGAGACATATACAGATAAATTAGCTCAAGGTAATTTGTATATTAAATGTTCCCATGCAAATAGTCTCTGGAACTTGGAGGTCCCATGACAATCTGGCTAATAGCAAGTAAGATGCTGAGCAAAGCATACTATAAAGATCATAATTTGGTGCACCCAAAGTGAGTATTAATCAATTCTGTTACAAAATTAGAAGTTACAGACCATGATTATCTATTCAGAGACTTAAGAGTTCACGGAGGTAAAATTGTTTAGCAAATATGCTCTTACTGCCTAGTTCCCTTGGCAGCTGTTAGTCGTCAGGGGTGAACTAACTGCTTGCTCTCAGTTTGATAACATGGATGTGGAGCCGCTGGGACAGACATCCAAGCAATTACACCCAACCTAGCAGAAAGCATCTGTGATTTCTTGTGCAAAACAGCCCCAGTTAAAAAAAAATGAGATTGAGAAATAACAAAACTCCCGTTTTGTCTTTTTAAAATAAATTTTGTACAAACTCATACCTTTATTCAGCTTGTGGTCCAGCTCAGTGGATGCTTGAGATGAGCAACAAGTTATGAAGGTGTGTGAGAGTCCGGTGATGGTACTTCACAGAAGAGAATAGTCATTAATGAATAGGCAAGAAGCTACCTTTTCCAAGGCCATTGGAGGCAGGACGTGGAGTCCATGGAGATCAACTTCCAAAATGACTTTCCGAGTGCTGAGCTTTCTGTCCCACATGCCCCCTGGGATTTCCTCTGTCACCCATTACATCCTCATTGTTAGAAACTCTGTTTTAAAAGATATGCCTACACAACACTAATTCCTTGCTGGGGTTTTTATTACGCTTGGTTTGGTATTGTTCCCAAAGTATCATAAAAAGGTTTTAGATGGCTGATATTTACTATGGAATGTGAAGGCATATATATTGCTCTAGGGCATGATGATGGGAAAGAGGAACTTATGTTTCTTCAATCCTCAGATGATTCCCTGAATTATGGAAATGCACTGCACTGCATAAAAGAAAATTGACTTAAGAGCAAAGTTTTAAAAATGTTATAACTCAGTAGCAATCCATGTCGATCAAAGATTAGTTAGGAAAAGAAGATGTATGTCCAGCGTCCCTGCTCAGAGACCTTCACTTTGGCTGATTGGTAATGCTTTATCTAAAAAAATTTCATTTTCTGTTGTCTTTCAGATCCCCTACTCATTCATAGTAGATGTCAAGACCACATAAATAAGGACTCTCTTATTCTCTAGGCAATATCTTGTAGCCAGCTGAGCATAAGGCTTGATTGGTACCCATGACGCTGAACCTCTTATTGGCCGCATCACAGATCTGGCTAACTTTCTGCATGAAGTTTGTCCTATGTCACAGTCAATGAATGCATCAATCACACACACTCAGTTTATACAAGTGGAGTTGAATTTTCAGTATTTCTCTCTGCTCATCCATGTCTACCCTTATTTGCCATTAAAACCTGCAACAGGCAGATTGAAACATTGTCCACCCCTCCTTACACTTCAGCAGGTAAAGCCCCATTACTAAATACCTAGGGTAACTTTGCAGGTAGGTGAATAGAGGTAAGCAACGTGGTTTTTTTGTTTTTGTTTTTTGTTTGTTTGTTTTGTTTTTTTTTTTAGTTATTTATTTCACAAAGAGCAGGAGAGAGAGAAAGAAAGCACAAGCAGGGGGAGCAGCAAAGGGAGAGGGAGAAGCAGGTTCTCCGCTGAACAGGGAGCCCAATGTGGGGCTCGATCCCAGGATGCCAGTATCATGACCTGAGGCAAAGACTGAACCACCCAAGCACCCCCATAAGCAATGTTTTTCTGAAGAAAAAGCACTATATGGGGCACCTGGGTGGTGTAGTCAGTTAGGTATCCAACTCTTGGTTTGGGCTCAGGTTATGATCTCATGGTGGTGAGATCAAGCCCTGAGTTGGGCTCCATGCCCTGCATGGGTCTCCATGCTCAGCACGAAGTTTGCTTGAGATTATCTCCCTCTGCCCCTCACACTTTCTCTCTCTCTCTCTCACTCAAATAAATAAATCTTTAAAAAAGAAAGAAAGAAAGAAAGAAAAGGCACTATAGAGCAGTTGGTCAGTAGTCAGGCTCAGGAATCTGGCTGCCTAAATGCAAAGCCACACCACTCACTAGTTTGGGCAGGTTACGTAACTCCTCTCTGTATTTGCTTCCTTGATGGAAAACCGATGATAAAATGGCATACTTATCTGATATTGCAGTTGTGAGACTTAAATGAGTTAGCAACCTGTAAAATGTTGAAAATTGTGCTTGGCACAAAGTACACACACACAAAATATTAACTACTGCATAACCTATTTCCCATGTGACTGTAAATCCTTGGAAGCAAGGAATTTTCATATTGTGTCCACATATTTCACCAGAACAGAATGCCTGTTTTATATTAGGTGTCCAGTAAACATGAAATGGATCAATGAACGAATGAATGAGACACTGGCATTTTTTATTTTTGGCAGAAGCTGACATTTTCACATATGCAAAAATGTTTTAAACAATGTGGGGATTCACACATGCAGTTCATGAAACCTGCCTTCACAAATTAAAGGAGTTGTGCATCATTATCAATATAACCCTCACTTGAAAAACCAGCACGCTCAATCAATGTGGCTTTATCATGCTATTTTCCAGATATATATAAGAGAATTCATTAACAGTTTGATATGGTAACATTTATAAGTGAGTAACACATCATGCAAAATCTTGTAAAGCCAAACATTTGCCCAGTCAATACTGTCCTTGAAACTTAGGAGAATGCTCTATCTTTTAGTAGGAAAGTTTAGAGAACAAGACTGTCAGCAGGGATGAGGTCCTTCGACTGGACAGATTGTCTGGGGATGGTAACGAAGTGAGACTCTGCCAACACTCCCCTCAAGTCTTAAAAAAACAGAAAGTGTTAAGATATTATGTCAAAGACGGAGGAACATAGTTGTTCCCAGGGCAGGCAGGGCGGTGTTTTTCTCTGTACATGATATATTGTAATCTGAGCAAGACCCAAGTTCTTTAAGGGATGGTCATCAACACATTCACTTTGACTTTCTTGCAGCCACAAATGTCACACGGGGGATGCGGCAGAGGCTGGAATCTAAGATAGCAGGGACACCCCATTTCTAATCTTCATGGCCTGGTAAAGGAAAGCAAAGAAAAAAGACTCCCCCAAAGAGTACGTTTTTCAAATATTTATACAATCTTCACTTTGAATGCATGGCATATGCTGACTATGTTTTCTATTTAACTTTAAAAACTATTATTTTACTAAGTGCGCTCCTAAGGGAGTCAGGATTACATTCTCACCATAATATCCCCTGGCACCTGGGGAGGACGATGTGGGCTACATATCGACAACGTGCATACCTCTAACCTAGTGACCCTAGATACTCACGAGAATCATTTCCTTGATATATGTGCTTTATTACTCTTTTATGATTTCCCTGGGTCAGCTTTATTTTTTCAGGTACCTGAGTGTATCTCCTCTCTCTGCAAGCTACAAAATTGGTAACTGCTTCGTGGTTGATGCTTTGAGGGACTGTATTAAATGTCCTGCTCTCCTTTTACGGATCACTACTCTAAATCATATGCTGCTAACTCATGGTATGCATTCAATCCCATTGAAGTGTAGGTTAGTTTCTGATTTGCTAACAGAGAAAACAATTACACATATACCCACATGAAACAAGGAATATTCTACATGCTATTAAGAAGATATCTCTGAAATTAATTTCATACTTACAAATGGCAATACATTTGCATTGGGCATGAAAGTAAAACATTCCCCTACAATTTAGAAAAAGACAAAGTTTTACAAGAGGCTCAAATTATTATTTCCAGTTTTTAATCATTTCAGCAGTATATTAGAAAAATCAATGACTACTAATGCTTTCTGCATTTAACCTACAATCAAAGATCAGCAGTTATAAATTCTGGCTATCTTGGAAATATATTTAGTTGTTTGAAATAATCCATACAGCCAGTTTGAAAAATTTTGTAAGATACTGCCTTCAATAAGCAGCTAGGCCACCTACATTTTTCTCAAGATACAATGTCATAAATTTTGTACGTCAGGAGTTCTTGGTCTTAGTGGAGCTATTTCAAAGAAGTGCTTTTTATGGTAAAGATTGGGTAAGTGATTAAATATTTTAAAAGAACGGCATGCTTCCATGAAAGGGAGATATTGATATAGATAAAAGAAAAACAGAGGGAAATGATGTTTGGAGATTGGTATTGGATTCATAGAACTAGTAATTGGTGATCAGATTTTTGCCGATAAAAGACTAGATAAACTAACGTGGATTAATATGGCACACTGTAGGTTTTTAATACTTTTTCAAGAAGCATGGTTGATTCTAGAAATAGGATCTTCTGAGTGTGACAAAATACATGATTTATGCCTTACCATTAGAAAACGTGTTGATTGGCAGACCTTGGTATTTCCAAGTGCTTCCAGGTACAACCTGAAATTATGAACAAGGAATGGCTTAATGTCTTAACTGATGAGTCTTCTAGTCAATTAGTGGAGTACCGAGGTAAAACTTGTTTGTGTACAGCCATTTACAGAGGCAATGTATTGAAAGCTACAAATACCAACTAAGGGAATTTTTAAAATGAGTACATTATGGTCCATACATCCAATGACGTGATATTCCCTTCAGGAGAATTGTACTGGGAAGTAAAAGATAAGGAGCTGTAGGTGCTCCAGGGGCTTCTTGACATGGATCCCCAGGATGTCTGGGCCACCAGCCTTTGCTCTGTTTCTGCACCCCTGAGTCCAGCAGTGCTGGGGAGCAGGTATGCTCACATCTAGACATTGCAGCAGTGCCCCAGATAAGCCTACGATTGACTAGGTGCTCCTGGGTGAAGGGGTGGCTTCTGGAAATATGTACACAACAGGGGTCACAATGGGCAGCTCTAGCTGTTTGCAGAAAGGGCTGGGCCTGAAGTGTGAGTCATGCTGCCTGAAGGGGTATAGTCCACCTCATTCATGCTCCTGCTCGTGAAGGGCATTGAGCCAGGAAGCTCTCGCCTTCCTGGGATGATGTTACTGATCTCTCTTCAGCAACCTTGTACTATTTCCTTGTAAAGACAGTGTTCATTGATTTACCCAGGAGTGGTCTAGGCCACATTTGTCCATCACCCAATACAATGCTCAGCAGGAGGAGATCTAATTATTCAAATAATGATGCTAAACTAATTTTTTAAATTCCATTTTGAAATGTTTGTGTCCCCCTCCCCATTTTTGTTGTTCTCAGCCAATCAAGGACAGCGAGTGTGAATGGCATGATTGAGAATTGGTCTGCAGCTTTACATTGGTACATACAATTTTTGAAAGGCTGAATTATTTGAAAGCAAATGTAGCCTGGGATATTGAATCCAAAAATGAGTTGAAAGATCCCACGGAAAGCA
Source organism: Ursus maritimus (assembly GCF_017311325.1). Lineage (NCBI taxonomy): Eukaryota > Metazoa > Chordata > Mammalia > Carnivora > Ursidae > Ursus > Ursus maritimus. The sequence goes on from NW_024425563.1 coordinate 99,670,314, forward strand.
CTTATATTCCCTACTGATCCAGACATGGATTTGTATTCTATGGGAACCTCTGATTTGTCAACTCTTCTGGGTGAATAATACTGTCGACCCCAATCTACTTCATGTTATAACAAGATTTTTCCTAAAAGCACGTAATAAACACCTGTGCTTTCTTTAATGCTGTGGCTGGTGCTTTTTTGGAACTGGTAGATATTTAGTATTAGATTACTCAAAATGTTCCTACTGATGAAAAGATACACAAACAAAAACAAATTCAGATCAGTCTATGAAACTATAACAGTATAAAAGTGCAAATATATACATTTTTGTATTTATCTACAGCAGTAAAGATTAGAGGTTTTGAAGAATATGACTCCAACTCTAGATTTATGGTTCCTTCTGACACATCTTGGATGGTGCCTTGTCTGTTTGGGCTACTATCACAAGATATGACAGACTCGGTGGATTGTAAGCAATAGAGATTTCCTTCTCACATTTCTAGAGCCTTGACGTCAGTAAACCACCAGTTTGTTCTCTGTATTTAAGACTCTATTTTATTTGTCTCTTTTTTTCTTTCATCATTTGTTTTGTTTCTTAAATTCCACATATAAGTGAAATCATATGGTATTTGTCTTTTTCTATCTTATTCCACTTAGCATTATAGCCTCTAGTTTCATCCATGTCACTGCAAATGGCAAGATCCCATTCTTTTTGATGAATGGGTAATATTCCATTATATATACCACATCTTTATCCATTCATCTATCGATGGAAACTTGGGTTGCTTCCATATCTTGGCTGTTGTAAATGAAGCTGTTATAAACATAGGGGTGTTTTTAGAATTAGTTTTAGAATTAGTATTTTTGCTTTCTTTGGGAAAATATCCAGTAGTGGAATTACTGGATCATATGGTGGTTATATTTTTAATTTTTTGAGGAACCTCCATACTGTTTTCCCTAGTGGCTGCACCAGTTTGCATTCCCACCAACAGTCCATGAGGGTTCCCTTTTCTCCACATCCGTACCAACACCTGTTGTTTCTTGTGTTCTTGATTTTAGCCCTTCTGACAGGTGTGAAGTGATATCTCATTGTAGTTTTGATCTACACTTCCCTGATGATCAGTGATGTTGAACATCTTTTCATGTGTCTCTTGGCCATCTGGATGTCTTCTTTAGAGAAATGTCTGCTCATGTTTTCTGCCAATTTGTAATTGGATTATTATTATTATTTGGTTTGAATTGTGTAAGTTCCTTATATTGGATATTATATGGGACATCAGCCCCTTATCAGATGTAACATTTGCAAATATCTTCTTCCATTCAGTAGGTTGCCTTTTTGCTTCATTTTAAATCTTTATGATAACCTTGTGAATAAGTCACCATGTTAATATCAAATGAATATAAAAACAGCCTCAAGACAATTCAAGGTATCTTCCCTACAACATTACACCTAACACCTAACACATAAATGAAGTAGTGTACAAATAGTGGCCTACCAGATCTTACTTATGCCACATTGAATATAGGGGTAAGCCTCTGCTTTCTCTATTCCATCTGCTCCTGTTGGCTGGGGGATTACTTGTGAGATTCATGTATTTATATATATCATTATTCATTATTATTTATTTTAAATATGACTGCCTCTCTGTTTTTCTCTCCCTTTCTATAGGTGTGTATATCATTTTGTACATACACAAAATCTCTTACTCAATTTAGTATTTACTAAGAAATGTATGACTTGGTATTTTTATTACTTCAATTAATGCAATACTGATTCATTTGCTATGAGTACATTGAGAACATTTTCTTTGCCAGGTTCAGCTGAGGGCTGCACAAGCATTGCCTTCCAACTGCTAACCATGAGGCTGTCCCAGACATCACAAGACACCTGATCACAGTGACCAGGAGCAGGTGTGCCTGGAGCCACTGAAATGGCAGAGGAGTTGGCCAGGGAATTCAACTTTGATCATCCAACACAGAAGCTTCTTTTGGATAATGCCCCCAGGTTACCAAAACAAGCAAGTTCAGAATAATAGGAAGACAACAATGGATAAAACATTGTTAAAAGTAATACTTGAGCCTTATTCTAGTACTGACCGCCCCTTCTGACCATCACATGACTAACTGGCACTTCAAGCTGATTTGTTTTTCTAGTTTGGTGACCACCTGCTGTGCCTTGGGTGAGTTTCGGGGACCTTTCTTCTCTTCCGGATCCTTCACTTTTGGAGATATGAGTGATGCCAGCAGTGTCTTAAAGTCTTTAGTTATCAACCCCACGCTCTCAAGAAAGCCCCTTTCTTCTTCTATTTAACAATTATATTAAAAGTTGTCTTCTGCTGTAAGTATAGGGAACTGAGCAAGATTATAAAGAGATATTCCAGTATCAAAAAAGAAATGTATATTACTCATAAACACATGAAAAGTATTAGAAATCAAAGAAATGACAATTAATTATTACATTTTCAAATTTTTCAAATAGAGCTTTAAAACAAAAGATGAATCTCCTCTGATCCAATTATGTGCCATGCTTTTCCCATTTAAAGCTCTGTGCATGCTAGTCCCCCTTCCCTAGGCACTACATACCTAGTTGCACCTTCTACGCGCTTTTAATTCCTCTTCAATCGTGAAATCTTACCTTAAATGACATTTTCACCTTGCTTACTTCAGGTGAGCTCTCTTGATTTGATTTATATTACCCTTTACATTTTTTGTCTTACTTCTTAAAACAGTAGTTAAATTCATACAGTATGATTATCTCTGTTGCTTTTATTCACTAGAATTCACTATATTTTTAGATACTTTGTTAGCCATGGATTCAGATATTTTTTCTTGGCAGAGTTAAATAATTGTTAGAACATGATCTGTGTGACTTATCCATGAATCAGTGGATCACTAACTGTCACATCATTCTGGAGTGGTCTATCCTTTCCTTACAGATCTGAAAAGCCCTGTCATATATCCAGTTTCCATACAAGCAAGCACAAATCTATTTCTGACCTTTTTATTGTGTTTCAATGGTCTATTTATCTACCTCTGCAACTATACCAAATTTTAAAAACATAATTTATAACATGGTAAGTATCTGTAAAGATAAATGTTTCCATATTTACTTCCATATTTACTTCATCACTATCTCTTTGCCATACCCCCTTCAATCTCTATGATCCCTTCTGCAAGAAATCTGATAAATAGGGTACTAGGATTTGTGTACTGCCTTCTTTGTTCCAGCCTCTTGTCTCTCTGACCTACATTCTGGGTACTTTTTCTTATTAGGTCTATTTTCATGACCAATGATTTTCTCTAGAAATGTATGGATTTGCTGTTTAAAAGTTTATTTGGAATATCTTGTCAATTTTCACATTTTCCATTTTATATATTTTATTTAGGGATTTTCAATTCTTCTTGGACATTTTTGTCTTCTCTTATTCCCTGTGGTTTTCATTTTCTCCTTTATATAAACAAACAAACATATATATATATATATATATATATATTATTTTTGATCTCATAATTCCAAAATCTGTGGCCATTACAGAAGCCTGTTTTACTGATTGTAGTGACCCTTACTACCTTCTTTCTAATCCTGCCAATAATGTTTGAAAGTAATAATTTGAAAGTATCTTATATTCAATTATTTACTTGGTTTGTTTGGTTTTTGTTTGTTTACATGTGTGAGACTCTGCAAGCCTTGTGAATTCAGGCTCCAAATGCCCTGGAGTGTTGACATGTGGAGCAGTTTTCAGAAGGTAGTTTTCCCTCTTCTTCCCAGGGCCAGTGCTGAGATGGCCATTTCCTTCCTGCCACTCCTGTGGGTTTATTACTATTACTACTGCTATTACTGTTATTTTTTATTATCAATTATTTGTATTCCAACTCTCACCAAAGACATGGCTCACTCCAAGATGGCAGCTCTATGTGGGATCCTGGGTACAATGTCCACTCATGTCCATTAAAACTAGAGTGACCATAAATCATGGTTTACCTTTGCTGTTGCAGAGTCCACCAGGTTTAGCACTTGTTCTGGATTTTTAATATTTTAAATAAAATATTGTTACAATATTTGTCAAATTCAGCTTCTGCTACAGTAAGGTTGAGTAGTGTAATAGCACTTGTGGCCAGCAAGAACAGTGGTCTTTTTAATACCAGATTAAGTCTGAAAACTGAGCCATGATGACCCTTCTTTCTTCACCTGTTCTTTCCAAACCCGATAGATTATTGTAAGTGGTATTTTAAAATCAGATAAAAAAGCTCAGTATTAAAAACAAAACAAAACAAAACTGAAAACTTAGGGGTGCTTGGATGGCTTAGTCAATTAAGTGTACAACTCTCTTGATTTTGGCTCAGGTCATGATCTCATGGTTGTGAGATCAAGCCCTGCTTCAAGCCCTGTATCGGGCTCTGTGCTGGGCATTGAGCATACTTAAGATTCTCTCTCTCTCTCCCCCCATAGGACCGTCTTCACAGTATCCCATAGGTTTGGACCAATGCGTTTTTATTCTCATTGGTTTCCATAAATTGTTTCAGTTCTTTAATTTCCTGGTTGACCCAAACATTCTTAAGCAGGATTTGGCTTCCAAGTGTTTGAATTCCTTCCAAATTTTTTCTTGTGATTGAGTTCGTTTCAAAGCACTGTGGTCTGAGAGTATGCGGAGAATAATCTCAATCCTTTGGTATCAGTTAAGACCTGATTTGTGACTCAGTATGTGGTCTCTTCTGGAGAAAGTTCCATGTGCATTTGAGAAGAATAAGTATTCTTTTGTTTTAGGGTGGAATGTTCTGTATACATCTATGAAGCCCATCTGGTCCAGTGTGTCATTCAAGCTCTTGTTTCTTTGTCGATCTTCTGCTTATATGATCAGTCTATTGCTGAGAGTGGAGTGTTGAGGTCTCGTACTATTAAAGCATTATTATCAATCTGTTTCTTTATTTTAGTTAACAGTTGTCTTTAGTTAACATGGCTACTCCCATGTTGGGGGCATAAATATTCACAATTGTTAGATCTTCTTGTTGGATAGACCCTTAACGATTGATATAGTGCATTTCTGTATCTCTTATTACAACCTTTAGCTTAAAATCTAAAAGTCTCTTGTAGACAGGATATGGATGGGTCATGTCTTTTTATCCAATCTCTCCCTCTGTGTCTCCCCTCCCTACTTTCCCCCTCTCAAAAAAAGAAAAAAAAATGGTGCCATACAAATTCAAATTGAGATTTTGGTGATTCACAACATCATGGAGAAATGATATTCTTATTATATTAAGAAACTTCTGGAGCAGAAATGCACTTGAATTGGTTGTTATAAAAAATATAATTCAGGGGCACTTGGGTGGCTCAGTCAGTTAAGTGGCTGCTTCAGCTCAGGTCATGATTCCAGGGTCCTGGGATCGAGCCCCACATGGGGCTCCCCACTCAGCAGAGAGCCTGCTTCTCCCTCTCCCTCTGCCTGCTGCTCTGTCTACATGTGCTCTCTCTCTAGCTCTCTGTCAAATAAATGAAATCTTTAAAAAAGAAAAAAAGTTTAAAAAATATACGTAATTCATATTACATCCAAACCAACTACATTATTCTACTGATAAAAATAAAATCTATGGTTCTTACAAATATTATATACATACACATGCACACACACACATATGTGCACAGATATAGACTCAACATTTGTTGTAGCATACACAACTACAAAATGCATATAATAAACCACATAGACAGATGATAGGCAAATAACAGAATGTATTTATAGATGTGTGTGTGTGTGTCTGTGTCAGCATAAACTTCCTTTCTTTGCTGCTTCTCAACATATCAATTAGAAATGTGTGTGACTTTTGAAGAACTCTTTTAAAAGTCAACCAAAGTGTCTGCAATTGCATTAAGCTATATTTAGAAAGGAATCCTCTAGAATTTAGTCACATGCTGTGTAAATTATGTTGGGAAACAGTCATGCGACTGTGTGATGACAGAAATCCCATATATTTTCAGCTTTAGAAAAGTGTTAAACACTGAGAACAAGTCCTGCAGAGAGGGAAGACACAATTTACCTCAAAGAAAGCCAGGAATGAAGAGAAGAAAGTAAGTAACCCTAGCTCAGGTGTTGTTCAAGAGTTCCTACTCTCTAGTAGCATTTTGCAATGCCTTAATTTGCAGTCTTGTGAGAGTATACCAAGGTTTAATGGAACAATTAATATTCTGTAGACAATTAAAAGAAGTTGAGACTGTCCATGATTTTACAAAACCTAAATTTGGGGAAATAATCAAAAGAAAAACAAATTAGTAACATATTTGACATATTTTGTTATGTAATGGTGTTTGTAGAAGAAAGGTTCTCTAGAAAAGGACAAATTTAAAAATATCACAAAAGTGTATGGGTTGAAATATTTACACATTTCAATATGAGAAACATTTGAATTGGGACTCTTCTCCATTTGGCAGAATTTTCCCCTGAGCTCACCCATTGTCTCAGCATCTGTAAAGAGAGCATTCTTTTCTGTGGTCTACAGAGGAGATTGATGAAGCTGTCAAAATTCTCAATTTTTTTTTACCATAAATTGTGACTTGAAAGAGGATTGTAGACAATCTTCTGAAAACAGACTAAAAATATTGATAACATATTTGTGACACATTGGGCTGAGAAGCTGAGCACCATGCATGTTTCCTGACCGTGCTGTAAAAGTTCAACTCTGCCATTTGAGACAAGCAAAACAAATGGCATTCATGATGATAACAAGGTGTTAGAGGTATCCAGTGGACGGTAAGTGCAGATAATCTGGAAGCAATCCATGAGACATGTGGCATGTTTAGATCAGTCGCCTGGAGGGCAAGTGTGTGGAGCAGAGGAAGAGATAAGGGAGCCAAAAGGAGCCATGCCCATAGGACACTGAGTTTAGGAGGCCCTCAAGCATCCACAAGGCCTTAAGTTGGACCCTCATTAGAGACAACTCTCCAGGCCGAAGTGTTTTCTGTCCAAGAAAAACAAACTCTAGTTCACCAGGCTAAGCAGAGAGCCACATGTGGCCAGGTTTGCTCATCTTCCCTCCTTGTCCCTTTTTCATTTTTTTTTAAGATTTTATTTATTTATTTGAAAGGGTGAGAAGGGGAGAGAGAGAAAGAGAGAGAGAGAGAGAGAGAGAGAGAGCACAGAGAAGCAGACTTCCAGCTGAGCAGGGAGCTGGACACAGGGCTCCATCCCAGGATCTTGTAGATTATGACCTGAACCGAAGGGAGATGCTCAATGGACTGAAGCATCCAGGAATCCCCTTTCTCCCCCTTTCTGCTGAGCTGTGTCTCATTGTCTGTTCTGATTCTGGGAGCCACCCCAGCAGCAGGGATGGCTGCAAGAGTGACGTGCAGGGACAGCACCTGCGTGCACCAGTATTTTGCTGCATGAGCCTTCCACCCTGTTGCTTCTCCTATGACTCAAATGTGTGTAAACCTCCCTGGAAGTCAGCAGGACCAAAGCACAGAACGGAGAATGAGCGAAAGGAATCCTGAAAAACTGTTTATTCAGTCCAGACTAGGATGTACTCTGGAAATGACTAAATTTTAAGCTTGAAGAAAATTACTTACTTTCACTACAGAGAAGTTCATAGTGAGGAGCTCATGAGAAACTTGAACTTAGTAACAAAATCATATCATATATTTCTGCATATTGAGCTCTGAAGGTGAATGAAAAATCCTGTGTGTGTTTTTACAGAAATATGCCCAAATTATGGAGCTTGTTTTCCTGGTGGTGGGATTTCAGGTAGATTTTATTTTGTTTTTGATACATCTACTATGTACAATTTACCTACAAGGTACATGTTTTACATTTGGAGCTATAAAAAAGAAAATTCTAATGTTAAAAATAAACATTTGACAAAACTCTTGGCCTAGTGTGGTGTATCAAGCTCTCAAGAAGCAGCACCCATGGCAAATTTTTCTGGAACACTAGAAAGTTCCAGAGCCATAATTGCCAAGTCGTGATTGTGCTGACACTTTCCAGCACTAGTCTCCTTGCTTCCTGGCTTTTCTTCTCCTTGCTTGTCCTTTCAGTTTGGTGACCTGTTTGTTTGAGGGTCCTATAGAAAAAGTTTGATTGAAAGTCCCAATAATATATAGGGCTCAGATGGCAGGTACCAAAGATGCAGAGATGAGCTGAAAGCAGAAATCGTGAGGCCAGCGAAGAGAGCCAGGTTTCAGCAGAGGTCGTGCGTGAACGTGTCTGTGCTCCCTCGCTTGCCTCTTTCAGGGTCTGGTGGCCCCTTGAAAGCAGTTCCAAGGTTTGTTCGATTTTATTCTAGAATCTTTTTCATGAGAAATGATTGTTTGACCTGTGTATTAATTAACACTCCTTTCATAGTTACACTAAGTTTCAGGACGTCCATCCCCAATTCATGCCATGCAATCAGTGGAAAATCACAGCTCAGCCATTTGTCCGTGGTTTGGGGGCTTTTCATGTTTGTATCTTAACATGTGCTGGATCCAGATGAATAGATGGCTTTGGTCCTCTCAAAAGAAATAACAATGTCAACTTCACACTTGTTTTATGATGGAAAATCTTTGCCATCATAGTTTCCACATGAAAGATATATTTGCCACTTCCCAAATGTCAAGTCTAATAGAACAGGGTTATAAATGATATATTTCTTTGCAGCCATCAACCCTTTAAGGTTATGACATGATGTGACATACCTATTTGTCATGATAAAGTAAGCACTTTTACTGATGTCTTGAATTTTTTGGTAGTTTCAAGTACTGAACATAGTCTGAGTTTACCATGCATTGTATACATTTATAAAGCAGGTATCATTTCAGGTCACATATATAGTTAATTAAATCGCTACTGGTGCTACACCTTATTATTTTACCAGGAAAGCAGGACTAATTGAATCTTTATATTTTTAAGCAAAAGTAAAAATAAACTTTCAAAAATAAATAGTTTATTTCAAAAATAAACTGAAAGAAAGAGTTGTAATCTAACAGAGAGAGCCAACATGGCAGCCATAACTCCTAAAAGTAAATATAGCTTACAGTAAAAACTTCTATTGCTATATATAGTAAATCAAATGTATACAAGAAATGGGTTCACTTCTTTAAATAAACAAAGGAATTCACTAATTGAATCATTAAATGTTCATAAAACTGAAAATGTAAATGTCATGAGTCTATCAACAAGTTGTCATAAAGTGAAAATTTGAGAGAAATTCAAGTCATAACAACCTCTGTTCATTTCTCTGTTTTTTTTTTGTATCCCCTTTTTACTTGCTTCATCCATAAAGAAATTAATTTTTAGTCACCATTGGATCACTTCCTACTTTTCTGAATAATTCTATTGTTGATAAAAATAATAACAATGGTTTATCTTCATGATATGAAGAATTCTTATCAGAAGAATGAGAATACTTGTATTTTAGCTTTCTTTTTGTCTGTGGTAGCTAAATGAACTTAAATTTGATTCTGCAAATTTTCCCAAATAACAAAGCAGATATTCTTTTTGGACATCATTTTTACCAGAATTTCAAAAACAACTTTACTTAAAATGTATTAAAAGGAATCATGTTTTATCCACTGTCTTTTGTGACCAAGCAGTTCTGTTATTAGCTACACTTCCTTCCCGACTTGTGCTGCTTGCTGCCTAGCTCGTGCAATCTCTTTTGCATTAAAAACTCTACAGTATTGGGGCACCTGGGCTGTGCAGTCAGTTGAGCATCCAACTCTTGATTTTGGCTCAGGTCATGATCTCAGGTCATGAGATTGAGCTCCAGGTCAGGCTCTGCGCTCAGCACAGAGTCTGTTTGAGATTCTCCCTCTCCCCCTGCCCCTCCCACTCCTCTCTCTCTCTCTCTCTCTCTCAAATAAATAAATCAATCTTTAAAAAAAGAACCACTCTGCAATATTGAAACTGTAAATTGGTGAAGCCTATAAGGAAAAAGTATGAATGTAACTCCAAAAACTAAAAATAGAACTACCCTATGATCTAGCAGTTTCACTTCTGGGTATATATCCAAAGTAATTGAAATTAGGATTACAAAGAGGTATCTGCATTCCCGTGGTCATTGCAGCATTATTTAGAATGGCCGATTCATGAAAACAACCCAAATGTTTATCTGCAGGCAGACAGATAAAGAAAATGTTTATACACATGTATATATACATGGTAGAATATTATTCAGGCTTTAAAAAGAAGGAAACCCTGGCCTTTGTGACTATATATATAAGCCTGGAGAACATTATACTGAGAGAAATAAGCCAGACAAAGACAGAAAAAATACTGCATATCTTACTTAACATGTGGAATCTAAAATAGTCAAACTCATAGAAGCAGAGAGTAGAATGGTGATTGCCAAGGGCTGGGGTGGAGGGGAGAACAGAGAAATGTATTGGCAAAACGTGCAAAATTTCAGGTCTATGAGATGAACCGATCTAGACATCTACTATACAGCACGGAGCCTACACTCCACAATACTGTATTGTGTACCTGAAAAATTACTACGAGGGTAGGTCTTACATTAAGCATTCTTATCACAAAAATAATAATGAATAAATAGGGCAGGGGGAAACTTTTGGGGGTGACGGGTATGTTTATGGCACAGCTTGTGGAGTTGGTTTTACGTGTCTACAATTATCTCCAAACTCATTAACTTGTGTGTACATAAAATATGTACAGCTCTTTGTATGTCAACCATACTCCATCAATGCCTTGAAAAAATACCCTGCACCAAAAATATCATTATGTGCTTTATACAATTGAATTTACACCAAGTTTTTTTATTGAAATATAATTACTGTGCAGTTATATTAGTTTCAGGTGTACAACATGATGACTCAACAATTGTATACATTCCTCAGTGCTCACCATGTTAAGCATACTCACCATCTGTCAGCACACAACGTTAGTACAGTATTATGGACGATATTCCCTAGGCTGTGCTTTTCATTCCTGTGATTTACTCATTTTATAACTAGAAGTTTCTACCTCTTCATCCCCACAGACAACTGCTGAGATCTAATGAATCTTCATTCTTCAGCTGCAACCTGAGGGCCCTATTGTCACATCAGCTTAAAGTCCCTCTCCCCAGTGCTTTCTGCTCAGGAATATGCAAGTGGTCACTGTTTTTATGGAGAATGTGTCATTAGAAGAAGACTTAGAAGGTTTTTAGAAGGAGGATATGGTCTGAGATTTATATATATATATATGTGTGTGTGTGTGTATGTGTGTGTGTGTATATATACATGTATATATATGTGTGTGTATACATATATATGTCATTCATATATAAATAAGGCTAAATAAAAATAAATTATGCTACGGTTCAAGTTAAAAATGGGAATCTTGGAAACGCTGCTGAGTGGCAAGATTGTCTTCATGGCTTCTGCCATTTGCTGTTCCTGTTGTGCGAATGGTATTTATCATGAGGTAGAAGTTGCTAGAAGGAGCTGACTTCTTTGAGTCGTGCTCAGTTAGATGAACGCCTGTGTCGCATCTACTTTTCCTTCCACCCTTCATCTTACAAAGTTTCTTGTTTTGAGGTAAATTCAGTCTTCTTGTCACTCTTGGCACAGAGGTAGTCTAAAGGGAACACCCACAAAGGTATAAAAGAGCCATGGATTGATCAGTGACAATAAAACAACATAAAAAATGACTAAATGAGTTTTAAGTTCTGTGTCTTACTTCCTTGAGGCCCTTTAATGTTAATTACGAATATAAAACATTACATTTCCACTAAAGCAATAATGGTAGTTTTATTGTGCATGCACTTACCAGGGCCTAGGCATTGTGCCAATTTATTTATTTATTTATTTATTTATTTATTTATTTATTTATTTATTTTAGTTGCCATTTATATATTTTTTAAAGATTTTATTTATTTATTTGAGAGAGAGAAAGAGCGAGAGAGCACATGCAGAGTGAGGGGGAAAGGGTAAAGCAGACGCCCTGCTGAGCAAAGAGCCCAATGTGGGGCTCGATCCTAGGACCCTGGGATCACGACCTCAGCTGAAGGCAGATGCTTAACCAGCTGAGTCACCCAGGCGCCCCATGCCAATTATTTTATATACAGTATATTATCTGATCCTCACCCAGCCTCAGGTTGGGGGGCTTGGTGACCACCACACACAGGTGAAGCTCTGAGGGGGCAGAGCTGTGGCTCAATCTCTTCAAGGTGGAAAGCGAGTGAGGTCAGGATTTACACCCAGAATCCAGGCCCCTGTGTCAGCGCTGAAGCTGTCATGTGCTGCTACCCCTTCCTATTGGTGCATGCCCTACAGAGATGCACTTCACAGTAACTGCGAAGGGGGGTGGACAACAAATTGGTGACTATAAATGTCACCAACTGGGCACATGGGGCTTTTATTTTCTTCTATACTTCAGTGGAATTTTAAATTTTGTCCTGGCAAACTCTGGTTTTCTCCCCCACAATTTCACTTGTAAGGCACTGCAAGTGTGTATATTTTTCAGGACGACATTTTACTTGTGCTAAATTGTTCCTGATGATTACATTTGGAAAATGGGGCCCTCTATCATACCTAAGAATTGAAAGGACTTGTGACATTTAATCATGCCTTCTTAAAGATCTTTAGATATATTTTTGTTTTTTCACATCTCAAATCGAATAGGATGATAAATATGAAAATACTTACAAATAGTTGCTGTTACATGTCACCTCTCATTCCCAAGCAATAGGGCAAGGTGAGATTGAACTCACAGCCTGCTTATTCTCAGGGAACAGCCAAGGTTCAGCAATTATGCAAGACAAACATAGCATAGGAAACAGGTTTTACCTGGGTGGCTGGACATAGCTACTTTTCGCTCCTGGATATTAATAGTGGATTCATATTTAAATAGAATCTCTGCAAAAGGTACCCATCCCGGAAGCTTATGTTCTTTTCCTATTTGTGAATATTCTTTGGTAACAGCTTCTCTCCATATTATCATTTACATAGCAAATGCGACAGCAGATGTTAGAAAACATTTTTCTTTGAATTTTCATGTGATATATCCATGCAGTTATAGCTTACTCTATGTAAGAATTTCCATCCTGAAAATTAGATGGCAATTTCAATTTAGAAATCTAATAAATTTTTCAAGTTCATAGCACTATTTAAAGTCACCCATCAATGAATATTTTAGAACTAATGTGATGACTTTCTCATTTATATGATTAAAAAATACTCTATTATTATATACAGTTGCTTTAACTAGCTTTTTTAAAAATAAAAGGTAGTTTCAGCTCACAGATGGACCTTCCTTCCTTCAGTAATCCATTAAAATAACCCAAATATATATGTATATTTTATATTTATATTTTATATGTATATTTTGAATTTATATTTTATATAAAATATTTTGTTTTTTATCCTTTTATATTTGGACTAAGATTGTATATATATTTGGGCATATAGGAAGTTTTGGAAAACACAGGAGTTTGTCATCAGTAAGACACACTTGAGGGATTTTGGGAGAGTAATAAGCAGATAGGCTTTTATTCATGGGAAACGCCAGCCTGTCGGAAAAATCTGAGATTAAACACAAGTAAAGGAAATAAGCATCTGAGTTTTCGGGCACCCCTAAGATCACGGGCAAATGAATGGAAAGGCGTGGAGACTGGTCCAGCTGCACCTGTGCCCCAGCGGCTCAAAGCTCTTTAACGCACATGGCCTTTGTAACCCTGTATCTGAGGACAGAGGGACTGAGGGAAAGGAGCAGCATCTCACTTCATTTCGAGGTGCTTCAACAAACACAGGTGTACCGGAGGAGAAAAACACCTTTACAGTCATAGACGCTTCTCGAAGAGGAAGGATCCTGTTCAAGCAGGCAGTTAGAGGTTACCTCCGGGTTTTGCGGGGTGTTCATGTACCTGACACAATGAGTCCAATGTTGTTTGTGTTCCGCTGAGCGCATCGGAATGGTTTCCGAATGAAAGTGTGGTCCCGGAGGCACGAGCGAATCTCTCACCTCATAGTAGAACCTGGAGAATTTGGAGTGGAGGTGGTGGGCCATCCTGGAGGTTGAGAAGAAGAAGGAAAAATCAGGGAAGAGAGCAGCGGACCAGAGAAGCCAGCAACTTGCTGCGAGACTGGCGGGACCACCTTGGGCTGGCACAACAGTGGAAAACCCCGGGTCCCTGTGGCTGAGAGCTGTCGAGAGAGAGAGGCGGCAGATTTAGTTTCTCTTGCTACTGTGCATGCTCACGCCAAGTCCCGAAACCTTCAGCAAAAACTGCTGTTTCTGGGGCGCCTGGGTGGCACAGTCGCTAAGCGTCTGCCTTCTGCTCAGGGCGTGATCCCGGCGTTCTGGGATAGAGCCCCACATCAGGCTCCTCTGCTGGGAGCCTGCTTCTTCCTCTCCCACTCCCCCTGCTTGTGTTCCCTCTCTCGCTGGCTCTCTCTCTCTCTCAAATAAATAAATAAAATCTTTAAAAAAAAACAAAAAAATCTGATGCTTTCTCAAATGCTTAGTGTGTGTGTGTATGTGTATGTACATTGTATATGTGTGTGTATGTGTGCATGTGTGTGTGTGTTTATGGTGCTGTGTGTACATGTGTATGTGTGTGTATATGTGTGTGTTTATGGTGCTGTGTGTATATGTGTGCATGTGTGTGCATGTATGTGTTTATGGTGCTGTGTGTACATGTGTATATGCGTGTATATGTGCATGTGTGTGCATGTGTGTGTTTATGGTGTTGTGTGTATATGTGTGTACATGTGTATATGCGTGTATATGTGTATGTGTGTATATGTGTGCATGCATGTGTGTGTGTGTGTGTGTTTATGGTGTTGCATATTGCTTGTTTATTTTTTTCCTTTCATGAAATCAAGGAAATGGGCCCAGTTCCCTCACTTAGACCCTGGATGTAGGAAGCACAGTTGAATTTGCTGGACACCAAATGATCAAAATTTCAGTTCTGCAGAAGTAGGAGCTAAGAGACAAGTCTCCTGAAACATGAGGATATCCTTGAGTTTTAATAAATCATAAAATATGGATCAAGCTGATATTTTCTAGATATTAAATTGCAAGACATCTCAGTGACATTTGGGTTACCCAGAGCAGGGGAAATATGACTCAACATAATAGTAAAATCCAGAAAAGACACACTCTCTCTTTCCCGTAAGCCTTTGGCTGCCTCCGATAAGTAGCTACTCATCTTGATGGAAGCCGTCCAATCTCAAAAGTTATTGGAAAACTTGGGTTATAGATGGTTAGGCCATATTTAAATAATTCAGACGACCTGAGGAACACTGTTAGAGTCAGAAGGCTGTATAAACTGTGGTCCGCTGACTTTCAGCCAGGACTCCAGTGGTGCAGGGAGTAAGATACGAGTGGTAGGGACTTTGCAAATTCGTACCCAGGCAAAGCTTCCTTGAATGGGCCACAACCCATGCCCCTCTCTTGGCTCCCATGCATGGATCATAAAGTGAAGCTTTCCTGGGAGCCCCATCCTCCCTCCTGCAGCACCTGGGTGAAATCTGTCTTTTTGGGGGGCTGGAATACACTTAATTTATGGTTTGTTTATGTGGATGTTAACAATGACTCCTCTAGGTCTTATTCAACCTTTCCTGACCCCTTCTCCTGCAAGAAGGCTGGTGAGAAATGTGCATAATAATTCCAAAGCTTGAAAACAGAATAGCCAACACATGTGCTGATTTCCTCTTTCCTTCCTGACTCTCTTGCCCTCTGCCAACATACTTAACACAGGTTTTGACCTTCAAGGGAGCAAGTGATCGAAGTTTTTTATACAGAGAAATATGAGAATAAATCTATAGAAGAAAATGTTTGCAAATCACATATCTTTCATGGGGCTTGTGTCCAAAATATACAAAGATCTTTTAAGCCTCAGCAGTAAAAAGTCAAACAATCTAGTTGAAACATGGGCAGAAGACCCAAATGTGAAGCTCACCATAAAAGATGCAGCGGTTGGCAAATATGAAAATGTGCTCCACATCACTTCTTATTAGGGAAATCCAAACTAAACTGCACTGTGATACCACTACCCATCTGTTTTGGTGGTAAGTTAGGTGGGAAAGCCCCTGAAATACCAATTGTTGGTGAGGATGTGAGTTATAGGAACGCTCCTTCATTCATTGCTAGCCTGAATGCAGATGGGTACAGACACTTTGAAGGCAATTTGGTAGTTTCTTATGAAACTAAATATAGCTTTAGCATACAATCCAGCCACTATGTTCCCAGGTATTTACCCAATTGATTTGAAAATGTATGCCCACACAGCAACCTACACATGAACGTTTAACTCATAATCTCTCAAAACTGGAAGCAGCCACGATCTCCTCCTATAGAGGAATGGATAACCAAATTGTGCTGCACTGACACAGTGAGATGCTGCCCAGCAGAGAGAGAGGAATGAGCTAACAAGCCACACAGAGGCATGACTGTATTGAAAAAACAAATTGTTATGTGAAAGGGTGTTTACTCACCAAGAGGTTAACTACCGTAGGATTCCATTTATGATCTTCTGGAAAATGTAAAATGTAGGAATGGTAAGTAGATCAGTGGCTGCTAGGGGCCCAGGAAAAGGAAATGTTTGAGTAGGTAAAATGCACAGAATTTTTCATCATGGAGGAACTATTCTGTATTACACTTTAATGGTGGGTGCATGACAGTATGCATTTGTCAAAACCCATTGAATTTTATAGCACAAAGAGTAAACCTTAATATATGCACATTTTAAAAGAATGTTTAGGAGGAAGAGGATTCTGGGGTGGAATGCAGAATGTGACAAAAAGAATTTAACTTATTATAAATGTATGATACAACCTTACTGAGGGGGGGTAGGGGGAGAAATGTGGACTGAAGTAATTTTGGGAAGTGAGTAGAGTCTCTAAGGCTACTGACAAAGGGAACTGTTCATAAGCACTGTACTCCAGTAAATAAAGCTGTTTCCCCTGAAGGCTATGAGTTCCCAATTCTGAAACCACTGTACATGTATTCTGGGATTGAACAATCAAATAAATAGATGTGGATGGTTGGGGTTAGATATCTCATCATTAGAGTGGGAAGTCACTGAGAAGTAAGGGGAAGAGGCTAGAACAACCCACATAGTGATGGATTAGAACTAGAAACATTGCTATAAGCTCAGGTTTAGCTAACACAGGCACAGATGGCTCCATATAGCAGTATTTATAGAAATGCACATATTCATGGGTTATTATCACACATATTTCCTTTCTCTCTCAGTGTGTTCAGCCTAAAAGCAATGGCACCCCTCATACCTAGATCTTGGTTTCTAATATCATTATCCAATAAAAGGAAAAATGGCTGATGCCAAGACTGGGGCAGGAAATGGACAACACAAGTCTGGGGCACCTTGGAGACCAGAAAATGATGTGCTCAAAAGCAGAAATCAAAGCCCTGCATGCATGGAGGTGTGCTATAAGCACACAAGAGCCAACTGAAAGACCCCCAGTGGCCAAAGCTGAAACAATGTGAGCCCCCCCCAAGGTAATAATAACATAGCATAGGATTATAACCTAATATATAAATTAATACCTATGACTGATTTGTTTCACTTAGCATTATACACTCTAGGTAGATTCACGTTGATGCAAGTGGCAAGATCTTATTGTATTTTATGGCTGAGTACTATTCCATTATATATATAATGTATATTATACACATTATTTATATAATATATATATAATATATATAATGTGTATATAATGTATATATAATTATATATATAATGTAATATTCCATTATATATATTAATATTCCAAAATGGATAAATTATATATATATATATATATATATATATATATATATATTACAATCTTTTCTTTATCCATTAATCTATTGATGGACACTTGGGTTGCTTTCATATCTTGGCTATTGTAAATAATGCTGCAACAAACATAAAGATGCATATATCTTTTTGAATTAGTGTTTTCAATTTGTGGGGGGGCAAATACCCTGTAGTGGAATTACTGGATCATATGGTATTTCTATTTTTAATTTTTTGAGGAACTTCTGTACTGTTTTCCAGAGGAGCTGTGCAACTTTGCATTCCCACCATATGATTTTACTCCTATGTATAATTTAAGAAACAAAATAAATGACCAACT
Organism: Ursus maritimus; assembly: GCF_017311325.1. NCBI lineage: Eukaryota > Metazoa > Chordata > Mammalia > Carnivora > Ursidae > Ursus > Ursus maritimus. The sequence goes on from NW_024425563.1 coordinate 99,688,338, forward strand.
GGAGAAAAAAAGAAAGAGAAACAAACAAACAAAAAAGAAAATTTAAAGACAAAGAACAAAGTGGTGGTTGCCAGAGCAGAAGTGGGTAGAGGGATGGGTGAACTAGGTGATGGGGATTAAGGAGTGCACTTCTCATACTGAGCACTGGGTGATGTATGGAAGTGTTGAATCACTATATTGTACTCGTGAAACTAATAAAACACTGTATGTTTCTTACACTTGAATAAAAATTTTTTAAATAAATTAATACACATGGGTACATACTGATATTAATAAATGATTGTATCAATATGTAAATGAGTCAAAATAGTTATATTTCCTGTTCAGAATTCCCAATAATTTATGTACCTCTATCCCCCTCAGACACTTCTGTCTGAGCATGACTTTCCGTTTCCTGAGTGTGGGCTACACAGAGTGACTTCTCTCCAAAGAGGAAGGAATGCAAACGGAGGAAAATGTAACTTCCAATGGAGAAACCTGACACACTTACCTCAGCCAGGTGACCAAGGTTAAAATCAGTAGTCATAAATTGGGTTGACAGTATGTAAACAACTGGTGATGTCATAGATGGCATTTTATCTTAGTGGCCTTGTTTGCCCAAACCCATGACCTCAGTCTAATTATGAGAAAAACATCAGGCAAATTGTAATAGTGGGTAACGCACAAAACAGCTACTCAAAATCTTCAAGGTCATCAAACACAGGAAGTCAGAGAAATTGTCACAACTAAGAGGAGTCTAAGGAGTTGTGATGATGAAATGTAACATGGTACCCTGAATGGGATCCTGGACAGAAAAAAAAAAAAAAGAAGACATTAGACAAGAACTAATGAAAAATGAATAAAGTATGGACTTTGATAATAATGTACCAATATCTGTTTACTAAGGGGGGGTGTTAAGAGAAGGAACTGGATATGGGGTGCATGGGAACTCTACTATCTCTGTAATTTTTTTCTGTAAATCTTAAAGTATTCTAAAATTAAAAAATAAAATTTACATAATACTTTATGTTATTTTACTTACAATATTGTTTTTAGGAATTCGTTTTCATATATTTTTGAGTAAAATTGTTATCTCTTGCTCTATAGGAACACGCATTTTACTCAAAGTAATTTTAGGATAATTTAACTTAAAAATAATATTTTATCACTATATCCCCATGTGTTCTTAGACAGCCACAGACAAAAATTTTCCTCCAAAGAAAGCAATGCATGAGGACAAATTCCTAAAAGCAATACAGTAAACTCCTGAAAAACCTTCCAAATAACTATTCTTCCAGCAATCTTCCCTCAGACAGCATCCCCTAAAGTCTCCCACCTCTGGACACATTCCCCACCCCTGGACTCAATTAGTGTCTGCAGAGCTCATCTTACATTTTACCTCATTGCTTCATGTATGCCTTGTGTTCCCAAATAACAGTGTGTCCTTGGCATGCTGAGGAGTTTTCTCTTCCTTGGCATCCATTCCGTGTCTAGCTCAATAGTGGGCATGTAGGAAGCCAGAGGATACTTAGTGAATACTCATTTATTCCTTCAGTTTTGTTCAGAATTTGTCTGTTTTTTTGTTTTGCTGTTTTGTTTTTTAATCTACAAGTTTCTTCCCTAAGCGCTTGGTCATGAGGTGACAGTAGATGCTTCCCACAGTGCACAAACTGCATATTTCAGGGCCGGGAGTTTGAAGAGGCTCCATGGCATGCATTGTGCCTGCTGTGCTTTTTTCAGGAAAACTGGGTAAAGCTGGCTTATACGGGCCCTCTTTTTATTTTCATCATAAATCCAAAGCTAAGAATTTCACATCAGTGACATCCCATGGGGCACACCTCCTTTCTCATGCAACCTGTTCGAAATTGCTTTCTTCTTCCTCCCACTAAAATACTGGGGTCTACATAGAACCCATAGAAGGGACCCACTGAACTGGCCCGTGACATTTCAGTGGCTGCCTTGGAGCCAGACTGGCCCACCTACAGGAGTGGCCACTCACCTGTGCGGCTGTCAATCACTGCTTTTTGATGCAGGCTGACTATACATGTTTCTCTTGATCACACTTGCAGCTTCCAGAACGTTGCTCCTCATGAGTTTTAGGTCAGGGATTTACAAATATCTACTATGGCTCCACTTGAATATACCAGCTTAAAGAGCAAGCTCTACACTCCACACTGAAACTTTCCAAATAGGGGTTCAGGCTATGTGAAAGGGAGACTTTTTTATTTCATCACTTTTAAAAGTCACCTTCATGAAAGCATGCTATGATTTTAGTTCATGGTGTGCTTGTATCGGACCAGCAGGGAAGAGTGTCTACATTCCCAGAACACGTTTTAGTTAGACTGTTTATTACATGAGTGGTCAGGAAACATTTGGATGGCAAACTGCAGCATCTTATACCCTGGAAAAAAGAGGTGAAGGAGTATGAGGGAATAGGATGTTTGATTTTGCAATTCGAGATGTGTTCATATAATTTTTAGGAATGATATAAGATTTGGGATAAATATCCTCAATGAATTTGCATTACTTGTACTAAAAGAAAGAAGAGCTTGGAAGATGCAGGCAAATACAGCTGCTGTTGAGAATAGAACAATCCTATGAACAGGTAACGCCAGGTAGCTTCATTAAGAACATAAACTGGGCGCCTGGGTGGCTCAGTCAGTTAAGCATACAACTCTTGATTTCCTCTCAGGTCATGATCTCAGGGTCGTGAAATCAAGCCCCCTGTTGGGCTCTAGTGATGGGTGTGGAGTCTGCTTAGGATTCTTTCTCCCTCTCCCTCTGCCCCTCCCGCTCTCTTTCTCTCTCTCTCAAAAAAAAAAAAAAAGAATATAAACTGCCTTGGATTACAGCATTTGCATGGATTTTTCTGATGCTGACTTGAAAACAAAAATGATTAGAACTATAAAAATAAAATACCAGAAGAAAGAGAAGAATGAAGGGGGGCTAAACAGAAGGGGGAGTGAACCATGGGAGACTATGGACTCTGGGAAACAAACTGAGGGCTTCAGAGGGGAGGGGGTGGGGGTTGGGATAGGCCGGAGATGGGTATTAAGGAGGGCACAAATTGCATGGTGCACTGGGTGTTATAAGCAAGTAATGAATCATGGAACATTACATCAAAAACTAAGGATGTACTGTATGGTGACTAATATAACAATAAAAATTATAAAAATAAAATAAGATAAAATGCTAGAATTCAGGGATAAAGATATGCCAAATGACCACATGTAGATATTTAGAAATGATTTAAACTTATTTTTATGTTAGGTTAATTTTTTCATTTAAATTCTATTAAATTTTTCATTAATTTTCTGGGTGTTCCACATTGGCAATTGCATTTCTGAATCTGTTTTCCTTTTTTTTTTTTTTTTGTAAGAGTCGTATACCCTACATTCATTTCTTATCTGATATTAGCAATCATTATTAGTGCTAACTTTTTAAGTAAATTTTACCATAGAAAAGAATAATGTATGAAGATATATCTTCCTTGTTATGAGAAAAAAGTATCCTTGTGTATCACCTCTGAAAGATTTTTGCTTATTGTTTTTTTAAATCAGGGAGTGTATTTAATTGCATTGAATAACTTCTGAGATAATGAAATATGTCTGTTGGTTTGATGTATTACAGAAATAGATTCTCAAATATAATATTAGCTTTGTATTCTTGGTCTAATCCTACTTGGTCTTGGTAGATTATTTTTTAATATACTATTGAATTTAATTTTCTTTTCTTTTAATTTTTTTTAAACAGCTGTAATCTTAATTGGAACTGGGTCATCATTTTTCAATTTCTTCAATAGGATTTAAAATAAGCATTACTATATTATTAATATACTACTTCTGGTAAAACTAAAAGCCAAAATCAAAACCCTCAAATTACATTTTTACTCAAATTGTATAGGTCTTAAGTTCTTCTAATGTTCAGCGAATTTTGCATTGGGAAATATAAGAGCAGGTGTCCTACATGGATCTGGACTATGTGAATACTGCTTCGTCCTGCAAATACTTACATGAATCTAATCTCCCATTTATCATTTCTATTTTATTTTTTAAAAGATTTTATTTATTTATTTGAAAAAGAGAGAGAGCAGAGAGACAGAGAGAGAGTGCACATGAACAGTGGGGAGGGTCAGAGGGAGAGGGAGAAGCAGACTCCCTGCTGCGTGAGGAGCCTAACTCAGGGATTCATGCCAGGACCCCAATATCATGGCCTGAGCCGAAGGCAGTCAGTTAACCAACTGAGCCACCCAGGTACCCCTATTATTTCTATTTTAAAGTGTATATTGAGGTAGCTCCTGCATAGAACACAACATCAAATATCACCTGAGAAAGCTGTCATGAAAAACAAACCTCCCGTTCTATCTCTTCCAAAATTTTCCCACTCTCCAGAGGCAACACTTTATTTATTTATTTATTTTTAGGTTTACGTAGGTGTTTCTAAAGTTCTAAATAATAACACTTTACCACTCCAATGGAAATCTGTTACCTCTCTTCCTCGCGTCACTTAATTCAGGGACCTGATTGTCTCTCTATAGATGTGATCATTAAGGCTGGGGTGGCCCGTGGTGGGGCTGCACCAAGAAAGGAAACACCACAGTGGTGTGAAGGCTCGGCGGGTCAGTCCGCCTGACTCTAAGTGTGTCCGAGGATTTCGGCTGGCTAATGTGACAGTTAGTAGGTAGAGGATCGATGCCCTGCTGCCCTCATCAACTATAAGGACCTCATTACCCCAATTGACTCCGGGCAATTGCCTCCAACACAGAAAGAGTAAAAGTCAGCATGCACAGGCAACACAGAAGCAAGTAGATCTATGAGATGGAATCTCTCAGTGCCCGCTGTCCCCTGATGACATTCTGTGAGCATCCACATCCATGTGGACATGACACTAAAAACAGACCCTGGCCTTTTTATTTCTTTGAGCCCCAAATTCTCATTTTGCATAAGCTAATTTTGATGGATTTCTCTTACTCATAACTGAAGAACTCCTGGCTAAGCATAAATTGGGACTGCTCCTAGATCTGCAAGTGGCAGAATGTATAGTTTGGAATTGACTTAACTCTATTAGGAAAAGAAGCAGGGAGGAGTCTTTGAAGAGGCCTAATTGGTTAATCTCCTGCCTTTTGTGACTTGGGACTCAAGTTGGGGGTCTACCAAAGCGGAAGCTTCTGGAATATAGTAGGAAAAATACCAGTTTGCTGGAATAATTGGCTATTTATTGCAGACTTGAATTGAATTCTATAAGACTGGGGAAAATTTTTTTTTTTTAATAATGATTTTTTATTATATTATGTTAGTCACCATACAGTACATCCCCGGTTTTCGATGTAAGGCTCGATGATTCATTAGTTGCGTATAACACCCAGTGCACCATGCAATATGTGCCCTCCTTACTACCCATCACCGGTCTATCCCATTCCCCCACCCCCCTCCCCTCTGTAGCCCTCAGTTTGTTTCTCATAGTCCATAGTCTCTCATGTTTCATTCCCCCTTCTGATTACCCCCCCTTTCTTTATCCCTTTCTTCCCCTACTGATCATTCTAGTTCTTATGTTCCATAGATGAGAGAAATCATATGATAGTTGTCTTTCTCTGCTTGACTTATTTCACTAAGCATTATCTCCTCCAAGGACTGGGGAAAATTTTAAGGAAAGGTGGAACATCTGACAACAGAGAGAGAAACGTATAGCATTGCTCATGTTGACCCCATCTGTACGAAGCAGGCATGTAACATAAATCTGATTAATACAGGAGCCAAAGTCTTGGCCTTTAGCTAGAGTTGGTATAAGCAAATGCAGGGAAGTGGGGAAGTGGGAGGAGAACATGTTGGTTAGCTGTGGTCTCAGAGTAATCAGAGAATCCTTACCCTCAACACTGCACTTCCCACTGACCTCTAAGTATAGCCACTGACCTCTAAGTAAACAATAATGCCTGTTCTAAGTCCACTGCTTGCAACCATCCTGGAGGGTACGGTTCTTGTTAGCTCTGACTGTTCACCAAAATCTCCCTTTCCAGTAGAAGAAACTGAGGGCCAGGAGAAACCACAATGCCAATGTGTATTTCATTCAACAACTAAAACGAAAGTGCTGAGCTCTACATTCAATGGACCATGCTTTGATGACCTGCTTGAATTTTTTAATTTTTCATAAACTCTAAAGAAAACAAATGTGCTTTCAGCATACTGAAATCCTGAGACAGAAAAATCCTGTTTACTCCTGGCCACCTGGGCTTGTGAATGCTCAGCACCCACATGATTTATGGACCCAGAGGTAAACAGCAGGGAGTTGCCGTAAAGTGCTCCTCTGCTCCCTGAGTTATCTGTGGATTTCCGCTCTCCATCATCTATTGATTTGATCTTTCTCTTTTACCCTGATAAATTTGTTCATGTGTTTGCTGGTCCAGGTTTATCTATTTGAAATTCAGAGTGCAGGTAAGAGTTCTTGGTTTTATGCTGCAAGGGATATAGATCTGCTTTCTGTGAGGTCTTTTCTTGGATTGAGAAGGCTCACTGCGATCCCTGTGGATGTGGGCATGGCTGGTTTATTGGTTTAACTGAAACTTCTTCAAATACCAAAAAGGGGAGGGTTTTATGCTGAAAAGCCCACTCACCTTCCAGGAGTGCTATTTCTACCCAGGCACATTAATCTATTTCTTTAGCATGTGAACCCTAGGGCTCTCCCAGGTGTGACTGGGCAAAGGGCTCCCACATTGCTGTACCCTCATTCATATATGCTAGACTGTGTTTATGTGTTTGTTTCTGATTAGTGTTCTGTATCAGTACCTTCCCATAGTGGAAGGCTGGGGACATTCTTCCAGGGAGAGTAAACACTTACAAAACAGCTGTAACTACATGGAACATAAAATTTTCCAGGACCAAAGAAGCCAATAAATCTGGGGTTCTGAGTATGAAGCAGAAAACGGAAGGGAGGTGGACACTAGGCAATGTGGGGCCATGCAGTCTAGGATAACAATGCAGGTTTTTCTCCGATGAACCTTGGAAAAAGCATTTCTTTATCAAAAATGTCACCCCACTATTTTGTGGAGAACAGGGTTATGAATGAAAAAACAAAACTGGACATCTAGAGGGTAATGCATGATATTTATCATTCATGATGATTCTCGTATGTTGTGGAGAAGGTGAAGATGAGTGGAAAAATTAAAGTGTTTTGTAGATAGAATCAACAAGACTTCAAAAAAAAAAAGAATCAACAAGACTTCATAAAGGCTTGAATATAGAGAATTAAGGGGTGGTGGCCTCGTGGGTTTCCAGATTCCTAGCTTGTTTAGAATGGATGCAAGGCCGAGACAGAGAAAGGGAGCCCTAGAACAGGATGCGGGAACAGAAAAGGAGATCATGAGTTTCATGTTGTATATTGAATTTGAGATGCCCTGGGGATTCCTTGGCTGGACATGCCAATTCACTGGCCATGCATAAGCTTGAATCTCAGAGGAAAGGTCTGGCATATATATATATATATATATATATATATATATATATATATGGAGAGAGAGAGAGAGAGAGAGAGGGTCATCAGCATTTAGATGAAAATTGAAGCAAAAGTGGAGAGCACCAGAAAGCAAAGTACTTATTTCTGATTAGATTCAACTACTGCATGAACCCAAAATCCAGATGAAAAATGGCTTCACATAGAAGATTGTATTTACTTGCCGTGTGAAATGGACAGTCAGTATTACCACACAGTACTGGTAGAGCAGTCCCAGCTCCCTTTTATCTCACTGCTTTCCTGCATCAGTGTGGTCCAAGATGGGTGCCAGAGTTCCAGCCATTAAATCTATATTCCAACCAGCAGGAGGAAGAAAGTCGTATAGGCCTCCTGCTATCAAGACCCCTTCCAAAAAGTTGCGTATACTGTTTTCATGCCCATCATATTGGCCAGAAGTTACTCACATACTTAGCCACAAGGAGGCTGGAAAATGTTGTCTCTATACTGGGTTGCCACATGCAAAGAGAATATTTAGGGACTACATTGCTGAGGAAAAGCAAAAGAGCATATATTGAGGGACCAAGCAACTTCACCACCGCAAGTAGAAACAACACCAGCAGCAACTTTCAGTGGGCCCTTACTCGTTGCCATCTGCTCTGTCAAATATTTTCATGAATTAATTACTTTAATCTTGACCACAATCCTTTGAGATAGAGGAGCTAATACTACCCTCGCTTTGGAGATGAGAAAAGAGTGACATGAGTAACTTGCCCAAAATTCAGGCAGCCTTGAAATCTCCCGTGGAGATTCAGTTTTCAGGATGAGAGCAGAACTGCTTCCCAAATTTGACAAACGTGGTTGAACGTGAGGAGGAAAGAAGGCTTCACTGGATCACGCAATTCTCCTATCCTACCTTTAGCTGAGTTACCCACTTACCATGTTCACAAGTAATGAGTATCTATGTAGTAAAGAAAGATAAAAACTAACCCATAAATAGGAACAGTTATTACTAGGATTGACAATTGCAGAATGTAAGGATTTCTTCTCAATAGAATGCTAGTCAAATTTATCTACAATGACATTTGGACATAGGACATCTTGAAGAAGAGGGACTCAACATCTCAACACTGATGAGAAAGACTTAGGATGCTCTGTCCACCACTATTTCCATCACTGGATCTTTTTTTTTTTTTTTCCACTACTAAAGAACTTCAAAACTCCAAACACTCAAAACTGAAAGGTAGAGGGTCTGGAACAGTGATTCCTGGGAGATGAGTTTGCTGAAACTAAAATGTCAGGGAGAAGAAAGAGGAGGCCTGTGTGAGGGTCTGCAAGTTTTCATGTACTGCATCAAAAAAAAAAAAAAAAAAAGCAAAGAAGCAAAAAACCAAACAAACGTATCAGGGAAACAAGCCGGAAGGCAGGAAGCCTCAGTCCTGCAAAGTTCCCTTGAGTGAAAGCCTGTTACTGCAGAGAAGATGTTTAGGACCAGGCACACCAGCCTCCACGCAGGTCTGTAACCCTCAGGGAGGAGGGCGCCCAACAAGGGCACACAGCCACACGTCAGTCTGCTGGGAACCACCTGGTCTGGATGGACTCTCTCCAGGGATGGGATGCAGAAGGATCCAAATGGGATCCAGGAAGGAAACACTGTATAAGCAACAAGGCGACTTGGCTTTAAGGATTTGGGTTAGAATAATATCTTTGAGCATACACTTCACAGGCATGAGAAGAAAATGTTAAGAAACTGTCATTCTCAAGAAAATACAAGAGGATTTTCACTATGAAATAGAAGCATAAAATTATAATGAGAGGATAAGGTGGCCTGAAAGTATGACAGAAATATAATTATCATTTCAGAAGGATTTCTGAGAAAGCAATAGTGAAATATCAGAGTCAGAAGTCCACATTGGGAGGAAGGAAAAAAAAAAAAAAGGAAGTTCACATTGGGACTGACTTTGGGGACGTTCCACCTGAGACAGTTCGGGACCATCCTGTATACAGTGAGAGATAGCAGGAGAGGCAGTGGGGGGAGGATGGTAGTTGAACGTAGGAAGGGACTCACTGCTGAACATGGCAGCCAGTGAGGATGTGAATGAAGCAGAGCCTGGCAGGGAAGATTTGGGGGCTGGATCAGCAGGGATCTTTATCAGGGCTGGGTTAGTGGTTTCATGGGGTTGGGGTTGTGTTCACTTTGTAAAAATCTATCACACTGTGCACTGGAGATTTGTGTACTTTAGATTTATTACTGTTTGGTAAATTTTATTTAAAAGTCACTGTTTGAGAAGAAATCTGCCAGTTTGGATCAAAAAGCAAAACCCCAAAGATATAAATGAGAAAAATCACTCTAGGGCCTGAGAAAAAAGTCATCTATCTCCCCATCCTTTCCCAAGTGGCATGCAGATAAAAGGAACGTATCATATTCCAGACAGAGATATTGAATGGATGTCAGATCCAGATACTTACGAGTATGCTTTTAAGCATGAAATGCATCTTCTTTTGTTAATAAAAAGCCCTTCATGTGGCAACATATAAAATTTTTAAGATGTATACTAAGTATACATTGTAAAAGATGATTTAAAATATCCTGAATGCTTTAGTAGAAAAATGTGATATATCACATTTTATATGGCTTGAAAAGCCTATCTTAAAATGTCTCTTTCATTTGAACTGCATTAGTAGTCATTAGTGGTGCTCTACAAGTCAATAAGTTTGAGAATTGGGAAAAAGCATGCTATTAGAATAATTGAAAATATTTAACTAGCCAGAAGGAAAAAGATGTATGTCTCTATGTTTTATTTTTATCAGAAGCATTGCAATACATATAATTTTATATTTCTTTCCAATTTGTGCTTTGCCCTAAACATAATTTTTGCAATAAAAATTATAAAATGTTTTATTTTTTAAATTTTCATATTTTACTAAATTATTTTCTTTTTCTTCCAACTGGCAGTAGTGGTATTTCTATACTTTTATTAGTAATTAATTGATCCTTTTTAAAATTAATTAAGGCAATTTTTTTTTAAAGATTTTATTTATTTGACAGAGATAGAGATAGCCAGCAAGAGAAGGAACACAGGCAGGGGGAGTGGGAGAGGAGGAAGCAGGCTCATAGCAGAGGAGCCTGATGTGGGGCTCGATCCCATAACGCCAGGATCACGCCCTGAGCCGAAGGCAGATGCTTAACCGCTGTGCCACCCAGGCACCCCTAATTAAGGCAAATTTGGGATAAAATGTTCAATAATCGTGGTACTACCTCTTCCTCATGTTTCTTGAATTTATTTTCCTATTTGGAAGTTACTAGTTTCTTATTTATGCTGCACTGTAGAATTAATATAGGTACTATTTTAATGCAAATATTAATATATTATATAATTAATGTTATTAAATATGGTAGTTTTCATGTTTCCTGGGGAAAAAGTTTATAAAAAAGTTTTTGATGAAGTTAATTTCAACTTAATAGAGAAAGTTTTACAAAGTCATCTTATTTTTTCTAATTAATGGTCACATATAATTTATTTGCCCAGGTCTATTACTTGCTATTATAATCAGCAGTGCTGAAAATACATGGTCTATATAGTTGCATGTGAGTAAAATCAGAGTTTGATCATTTCTGCTTGCTCATAGCTTTATTAAAGATTTAGTTACTTGTCTTTGGAAAAAGTAATAAATTCGCCAGGTGGAAACCCAGAATGGACAAAAGAATTATGGCAGGTGAGCCAGCCTTCTGGACATTAAGTGGAGGCATGTTACCATTTCTGGCTAAGGAAATGTGAATGCCATTGCTGCGATGTCCATCCAAGCTGAGGGAGGGAAACTTGTCAAATTTTCCAGGATTTCTTCTTTGGGCATGATTATGGAGAAGGCCTCCTGGTGGGACAGAAAAATGACAAGATTATGGGCCTAGAATGGAGAAAAACTATACTGGGAGAGTCCATCAGACTTGTTGTCCACTTCATATGAGCAAGAAGGAATGCTTGGCGTGTTACTGAGCTGAGATTTTTGGAGTTCTTTGTTACTACAGAATACAGTCTCAGGAAGGTCACATATAATGGGATATCTTTCATAATCTTGTATTATACTCAATATTTTTAATAACTGCAGGATCCATAAATGATATCTGACATTTTGTCATCAATTTTAGTAATTTGTGGTGTCTCTCTGATTGCTATCACTGGTGGTCTACATATTTTAATAGTCTTATCAAAGGACAAATTTTAATTTCTGTGATCTTTTCTATTTTATGTTTGTTTTTTAAAATTTTATTCATACTTACTCATAGTTTCCTTCATCGATGACTCATTCTTTGAGTCTATTTTATGTTTTTTTTCCTTTTTTCTTACAATAGTTATTCATAATATAGATTTTTTTGATCCATAAATTCCCTTTAAGGTGACCTTCAGTTTATGATCAATGGAACTAAGAAGACATTTTTCCACTATCATTCATTTCAAAATATTTTCTCTCATCATTTCCTTTGTGATCCATAGGCTATTTTGAAAGATAATACTTAACTTCCAAAGAGTTAGAGATTTTCTAAGTTATGTGTTTATTGACTTTTTATCTGAACACAATTCTGTTGGAGAAAATGATCTATATTAAAATTATTTCAATTCTTTGAGACTTTATGACCCAGCTTATGTAAAATTTCTGTATTTATACATTTAGAAAAAATGTGTATTCTATCATTACTGGGCACAACGTATACCCCTTAAGTTAGTTCACATTTATTGACCAAGCTAATATTCAGATACTAATGTTTTCTCAGCTCCTTAGTCATTTATAAAGATATATGTGCTAAAATCTCCAATATAACCATGAACTTGTGTATTTCCCTTTAATTATTTCTTTTGCTATTTTTTAATCTGTATTTTAATTGTGGTAAAATATACATAACATGAAATCTACCATTTTAACCAGTTTTAAGGATACAATTAAGTGACATTAAGTACATCACATGGTTGTGCAACAGTCACACCATCTAGCCATAGAATATTTTTCATCTTGCAAAACTGAAACTCTATGTCCACGAAACAGTAACTCCCCATTTCCTTCTCCTCTTAGCTCATGTAGTCAAGCTCTTTCTAAATATCTCATTTAGGGGGATCATACAGTATATGCCTTTCATAATTGGCTTTGTTCACGTAGCATAATGTACTCGAGGTTCAACCATCTGGTAGCATGTGTCAGAATTTCTTTCCCTTTTAAGGCTAAAACCCATTTCAGTGTATGTATGAACGTGTCTTGTTTACTACTCAACTGACGATGAGCACTCGGACTGCTTCCACCTTTTATCTACTGTGTATAGTCCTGCTAGGTACATGAGTATGGAAATACATCTTCAAGACCCTGCTTTCAGTTATTTTGGATATATACCTGGAACTAGAATTGCTGGATTATATGGTATTTCTATTTTTAATTTTTTGAGGAATCTCCATACCGGTTTCCAGAGTGGTTTCACCATTTTACATACCCACCAACAGTGCACAAGGGTTCCAACTTCTCCACCTCCTCACCAACACCTGTTTATTTCCACCTTTTCTCTGTTTCTATTCTTTCTTTCTTTCTTTCTTTCTTTCTTTCTTTCTTTCTTTCTTTCTTTCTTTCTTTCTTCTTTCTTTCTTTTTCTTTCTTTCTTTCTTTCCTTTCCCCATCCTAAATGGTTAAGAAGTGGTTTTTGTGTGTGTGTGTGTGTGTGTGTGGTTTTGATTTGTATTTCCCTAATGATGACTGATGTTGGGCATCTTTCATGCACTCATTAGCCATTTGTACATTCTCTTTGGAGAAATGTTCTTTCTAGTCCTTTACGCATTGTTAAATTAGATGTTTGGCTCTTTCCTGTTGAATTTTAGATGTTCTCCATATATTCCAGACATTAATCTCTCCCAGACATGTGATTTTGCAAATATATTCTCCCATTCTGTGGCTTGCTTTAGATATTTTGAAACTTTTGTTGGTTGAGTGTCTATTTTGAATTGTTACAAATTTGTGGTTAAGACTCTTCATATAAACCTTCATGTAAATGCATACAGTTATTATATGATAGTAGATTAAACTGCTATAGTTTTGGTTTCAGAGGTAAAAGTTTAATAATTTATGTTGCCAGGTTTTATGTATCAAATGTTGTTTATTTTGTAATTATAATTAAAAATATGAAATATTTATCTCCAGTTATTTTGATCTAGTTTCTAGACTTATTCCTTCATTGCTTGAAGGTTTTCAAGTAGTTTAATATTAGATTTTAAATCTTTGGCTACTCTTTGGAGCACAAATAGTGTCATTTAGAAGTTCAATATTTTCTCCATATAGTTGAAGCCAGACTCATTTTTTCTTTAGTTTGACTGTAAAGTGATAGAACTTACTGCCTGAGTTTATATAAATAGATGATAAAAGCATAATATAAGGTTCAGTTATTTTTAACTTGACAAGTCCTTCAGCAGAAAAGAATATGTTAAGAATATATTAAGGAATCACAGCTCATAATAAAATCCACTGAGGAATTCATTAGCACACCTTCCTTTTTCTTCATGATATATACAATTTGGTATCATGATACAAAGATAAAGTGGGAGAGCTAAAGAGTATTTAGCAAGTAAAAATGAGTAAATGGAAGGATAAAATGACTTATGATTGACTAAAGTGCATTTTGTTGTAAAAATCATGAACTACTTCAAACTAGCTTTATAAAACTTAGATTTGGAAACTTTATGTCTTGTATCTGGCGTGTCATGCATTTATATCTCTCCCCTGTAAATGAACATGCTTTTCCATTTCATATGCTGTTCATCAATTTGTTTAATTTTTTTGTACTTTTAATGCAAACTTTAACAATTTAATTATGTTTAGGGGAGAAAAACATAACTAGAGCTGGCCCTGCCTGCGGGAGTGGTCACAAGCTGTCATACAATTTAGGGTATACAGAAAGTCTCCCTCACAGTGTCCACTCCACTCGCTGGTGAGAATGCCTAAAATTCCACTAATCAGTATCTCCCTGATGTTAAGACCTCATCCTCAGAGATGCACTAGTAATGAATTCATACCAGTTATAATATAAGGCTTAAATATATATATATATATATATATATAAAGACATGTGTCTATATCTATATATCTCTATCTAACTATACAATTTAAAACATCTGACAATGATCCTAAAAGTGAACAACATATAAAGAAATATTTATTCAAGAAAATTAATGAAAATTTGGCAAAGAAGGTGAGTCTGTAGTATTTGAACCAATGCCACCCCCTCCCTACTTATGAAATAACAGATTTACCTTGAGTGCAAAATGCTGAGAATGTGGGACCCTGATGGTCCTTTTCCTGGATCATGAGAAAGTAGTTCTATTGCAGGAGATGCAAGTCAGCAGGACCTCAAACTACCTCTACTCTACCAAGTGCTCAGCTTCTAGAGTAGGGAGGGTGTCACTCAGAGAGAAGCTCGCCATTGTCCCCACTCCTAGCTCCAGAGTTCTAGCTCTGAGATGTTACCTGGGAGGAGAAGCCCGCCATAAAACAGATAGCTCTAACTCTATGCAAAGAGCAAGAAGAACTTCAAACCTAAAAGTGCCCTGCAGAACACTGGCGGTAGTGGTAAGAGACAGCTGGGAAGAGATGATGGAGACACAACACAGATAGTAGGATGGCCCATCTGCAGGAGAGAACCAGAAGGGGAAGAAGACAGCTGAGAGGAGCCTTCCTGTGGTCACAACTAATATTAAACATTGACCTCAAAATCTATTCTTTCCAAGGAGGAAGGACTTGATTGGATTAATTCATAGAGAGATTTATACCCATTGAACATTGTTGAAAACACTAGAGAAGTTGACCTACAATTAGTAGAGTTTAACAGATGCTTGTGGTCAGGGCAAGAATGGAAGAAAGCCCTAATAAATTCCCAAGATTCCCAATAAATACCCACACCTGCACCTTCCTGCAGAGAAATATCAGAGGCTTAAACTATGCAGAGGAAAATAAACCTCCTCAAAAGACAATAGCCAGTCATTACACAAATAAACAAGAAAATAACAACAAATCCTGGAGGAGGCGGGGAGGTTGCCACCTGGGATTGCGACTATGAATTACCTAAAATGTTTCCAATAAAATATTATAAGATATGAAAAGAAACAGAAAATATTTCTATCACAACATCATCAAAAGAATAAACTATTTTGAAATAAATTTAACAAAAGAAGTACAGGATTTATACTCTAAAGGCTATCAAAATTTTTTAAAAGGTATTTTAAAAGAAAATCTAAGTAAATGGAAAGCAACTCCACAGTCATAGGTTGGAAGATTTACCATTGTTAAGGTGATAATACTTTTCAAACTGGTGTACAGGCTCTACACACTCCCAACCACAATCTCAGCTGACCTGTTTGTAGAAACCCACAAGCGGATTCTAAAATTCAAATGGAATGCCAAGGAACTGAGAACAGGTCACACAATTCTGAAAATGAAGAACAAAGTAGGACTCACACTTTCTGCTTTCCAAACTTGCTACAAAGCAATAGTAATCAAGACTGGTTCTGGCACAAGGATACACATATAAACCAATAGAATAGAATCAAGGGCCTAGGAATAGCATACACTCAGTTGGTCACATACGCCTGGTGAGCTGATTTTCTACAAGGTTGCCAAGACCATTCACTAGGTGAAAGAAGTTTTTTACTGTTTTTTAAGTTTTTACTTGAATTCTAATCAGTTAACATACAGTGTAATATTAGTTTTAGGTGTACAATTTAGTGATTCAACACTTCCATACATCAGCTGGTGCTCATCACAACAAGTGCACTCCTTTTTTTTTTTTAAACCAAATATTTTATTTATTTATTTGACAGAGAAAGAAGCGAGAGAGGGAACACAAGCAAGGAGAGTGGGAGAGGAAGAAGCAGGCTTCCCACCAAGCAGGGAGCCCAATACGGTGCTTGATCCCAGGACCCTGGGATCACAACCTGAGCCTAAGGCAAACACTTAATGGCTGAGCCACACAGGCACCCCAACAAGTACACTCCTTAATCCCCATCACTTCATCACCTGTTTAACCCATCCACCCACCCACCTCACCTTTGGAAACCATCAGTTTGTTCTCAATAGTTAAGAATCTGTTTCTTGGTTTGTTTCTCACTCTCTCTCTCTCTTTTTTCCCCTCTGCTCAGTTATTTTGTTTCTTAAATTCCACATATGAGTGAAATCATATGATATTTGTCTTTTTCTGACTGACTTACTTTGCTTAGCATAATACTCTCTACTCCATCCATGTCATTGTAAAAGGGAAGATTTCTTTCTTTTTTATGGCTGAGTAATATTTTATTCGATCATCTATCTATGATCTATCTATCATCTATCTATCTATCTATCTATCTATCTATCTATCTATCTATCTATCATCTATCTATCTATCTATCATCTATCATCTATCTACACACACACACACACACACACACACACACACACATATACCTCATTTTCTTTGCCATTCATCAGTCGATGGACACGGGCTTTTTCTATAATTTGACTATTGTAAATAATGCTGCTATTAACATCTGGGTGTATGTATACCTTTGAATTAATAGTTTTGTATTCTTTGGGTAAATATGTAGTAGTGTGATTACTGGATCATAGAGTAGTTCTATTTTAAACTGTTTGAGTAACCTCCATACTGTTTTCCCCAGTGGCTGCACTAATTTGCAGTCCTACCAACAGTCCAAGAAGGTCCCACTTTCCTCACATCTTTGTCAACACCTGTTGTTTCTTGTGTTGTTAATTTTAGCCATTCTGACAGGTATGAGGTGATATCTCCTTGTAGTTTTGATTTGTATTTCACTGATGATGAGTGATGTTGAGCATATCTTCATGTGTCTGTTGGCCATCTGAATGTCCTCTTTGGAGAAATGTCTATTCATGTCCTCCGCCCATTTTTTAATTGTATTCTTCATTTTGTGGGTGTTGAGTATTATAAGTTCTTTATGTATTTTATTTTATTTTTTAAAAGATTTTATTTATTTATTCGACAGAGATAGAGACAGCCAGCAAGAGAGGGAACACAAGCAGGGGGAGTGGGAGAGGAAGAAGCAGGCTCATAGCAGAAGATCCTGATGTGGGGCTCGATCCCATAACACTGGGATCACGCCCTGAGCCGAAGGCAGACGCTTAACCGCTGTGCCACCCAGGCGCCCCTCTTTATGTATTTTAGATATTAACCCTTAACCAGATATGTCATTTACAAATATCTTCTCCCATTCCATAGGCTGCTTTTAGTTTCCTTGATTGTTTCCTTTGCTGTGCAGAAGCATTTTATTTTGATGAAGTCCCAGTAGTTTATTTTTGCCTTCCCTCAGGAGACATATCTAGAAATAAGTTACCACTGTCAGTGTCAAAAAGGCTACTTCTTGTGCTCTCTTCTAGGACTTTTATGGCTTCAGATCTCACATTTGCATCTTCAATTCATTGTCTTAAAGATTTTATTTACTTATTTGAGAGAGAGCGCAGAACGAGAGAGAGAGAGAGAGAGAGAGAGACAGCATGGGGGAGGGGAGGGACAAAAGGAGAGGGGAAAGCAGGCTCCCCACCAGGCAGGGAGCCCAATATGGGGTTTGATCCCAGGACCCTGAGATCATGACCTGAGCTGAAGGCAGATGCTTAAACTACTGAGCCACCCAGGCACCCCTCAATTCATTTTGATTTTATTTTTTGTGTATGGTAAAGGAAAGCGGTCCAGTTTCATTCTTCCGTATGTTGCTGTCTAGTGTCCCCAGCACCATTTGTTGAAGAGACTGTCTTTTTCACTTTGGATATCATTTCCTGCTTTGTCAAAGACTAATTGATCCCAAGTTGTGGGTTCATTTCTGGGTTTTATATTCTGTTCCATTAATCTATGTGTCTATTTTTTGTGCCAGTTCCATACTGTTTTGGTCACTGGAGCATTGTAGTATAATTTGAAATACAGAATTGTGATGCCTCCAGCCTTTCTTTTTCAAGGTTACTTTGGCTATTCAGGGTCTTTTGTGGTTCCATACAAATTTTAAGATTGTTTGTTCTAGTTCTGTAAAAAATGCTGATGGTATTTTGGTAGGGATTCCATTAAATGTGTAGATTGCTTTGGTTAGTATAAACATTATAACAATATTTGTTCTTCCAGTCCAGGAGCATAGAATGTCTTTCCATTTCTTTGTATTGTCTTGAATTTCTTTCATCAGTGTTTTATAGTTTTCAGAGTACAAGTCTTTCACCTCTTTGGTTAGGTTTATCTTATTATTTTGGTATGTATGTAATTGGGATTGATTCCTTAATTTCTATTTCTATTGTTTCATTGTTAGTGTATGGAAATGCAACAGATTTCTGTACCTTGATTTTGTATCCTGATACTTTAGAGAATTCGTGTATCAGTTCTAGCAAGTTTTTGGTGAAGTCTTTCAGATTTTCTATATAGAGTATCATGTCTTTGGCAAATAGTGGTTTCACTTCTTCCTTGTTGATTTGGATGTCTTCTTTTGTATGATTGGTGTGGCTAGGACTTCCAATACTATGTTAAATAACAGTGACAACAGTGGACATCCCTGTCTTGTTCCTGACTGTGGAGGTAAAGCTATCAGTTTTTCCCCATCAAGGTTGATGTTAACTATGGTTTTTTGTATATGGACTTTATTATGTTGAGACATGTTCTCTCTAAACCTAGCTTGTTGAGGGTTTTTATCATGAATAGATGTACTTTGTTGAATGCTTTTTCTGCATATATTGAAATGATCGTAGGGTTCTTATCCTTTATTTTATTAATGTGGCATATCATGCTAATTGATTTGTGAATATTGAACCACCTTTGCAACCCAGGAATAAATCCCTAGTGATCGTGGTGAATGAGTTTTTAATGTATTGTCAGATTAATTTTGCAAGTATTTATTGAGAATGTTTGCATCTATGTTCATCAGGGATATTGGCCTGTGGTTCGGATTTTTAGTGGAGTGTTTATCTAGTTTTGGTATCAGGGTAATGCTGGCTTCAAAAAATGAATTTGGAAGTTTTCCTTCCCTTTCTATTTTTTGGAATAGTTTGAGAAGAACAGACATTAACTTTTATGTAAATATTTAGTAGAAATCCCCTGTGAAACAATCTAGCCCTGGACTTTTCTTTGTTGGTAGTTTTTTTACTTAAATTCATTACTGGTAATTGGTCTGTTCAAATTTTGTTTGTTCCTGATTCAATTTTGGTAGTTTATGTGTTTCTAGGAATTTATCCATTTCTTCCAGATTGTCCAATTAGTTGGCATATAGTTTTTCATAATATTCCCTTTAAATTGCTTGTATTTCTGTGGTGTTGTAGTTATTTCTCTCCCCTCATTTGTGATTTTACTTATTTGTGTTCCTTTTCTTTTTTTCTTGGTAAGTCTGGCTAGAGGTTTATCAGTTTTATTGATTTTTTCCAAAGAACCAGTTCCTGGTTTCATGGCTTTGCCCTATTGTTATTTTAGTTTCTATATCATTTATTTTTGCTCTAATATTTATTATTTCCTTCCTTCTGTTGCTTTAGGCTTCATTTTTTCTTTTTCTAACTCCTTTATGTGCAAGGTTACGTTTTTTATTTAAAATTTTTCTTGCTTCTTGTGGTAGGCCTGTGCTGCTTTATAATTCCCTCTTAGAACTGCTTTTGCTGAATTCCAAAGGTTTTGGACCGTTGTGTTTACATTTTCATTTGAAATGCCTTTTTTAAAAAAAAATCTGCTTTGATTTCCTGGTTGACCCATTCATTGTTTAGTAGTGTGTTGTTTAACCTCTGTATATTTGAGGTCTTTCCAAAATTTTTCTTGTTGTTAATTTCTAGTTTCATAGCACTGTGGTCAGAAAAGGTGCATATCTTTTTGTATTTGTTGAGGCCTATTTTGTGACCTAATATGTGATGTATTCTGGAGAATGTTCCACGTGCACTTGAAATGAATGTGTATTCCTCTGTTTGGGGATGGAATGTTCTGAATGTATCTGTCAAGTCCATCTGCTCCACTGTGTCATTCAAAGCTATTGTTTCCTTGTTGATTTTCTGTTTAGATGATCTGTCCATTGTTGTATATGGGGTGTTAAAGTCCCCTACTATTGTTGTATTATTATCAGTGAGTTCCTTTTTGTTTGTTATTAATTGTTCTATATATTCGGGTGCTTCCATGTTGGGTGCATAAATAATTACAATTGTTAGACCTTTTTGTTGTATATATCCCCTTATGATTATATAACTCTCCTTTGTCTCTTTTTACAGTCTTTGTTTTAAATTCTAGTTGCCCAATATAAGTATTGCTGCTCCAGCTATCTTTTGTCATTCATTTGCATGATAACTGTTTTTTATCCCCTTACTTTCAATCTGCAAGTGTCTTTAGGTCGCAAATGAATTTGTAGGCAGCATATAGATGGGTCTTATATTTTTATCCATTCTGACACCCTATATCTTTTCATTGGAACCTTCAAATTACATTCAAAGTAATTTTTCATAGAAATGTATTTATTGCCATTTTATTACTTGTTCTGTCATTGTTTGTGGAGATTTTCTCTGATCCTTTCCTGTCTTTGTCACATTTGGTCTCTCTTTTGCACTCAAATAGTCCTCTTTAATATTTCTTGTAGGGTCATATAGTGGTCACAAACTCCTTTAGTTTTTGTTTGTCTGGGAAACTCTTTATCTTTCCCTCTATTCTGGATAGAGTATTCTTGACCAAAGATTTTTCCTATTCAGCACTTTGAATACATCATGCCATTTTCTTCTGGCTTGCCAAGTTTCTGTTGAAAAATCTCTAGCTACTCTTATGGGCTATCCCTTGTCAGTTAAGGACTTCTTTTGTCTTTCTGCTTTTAAGGTTTTTTTTTTCTTTATCACCATATTTTGCAAATTTAATTACAATGTGTGTTGGTGTTGGCTTGTTTTTTTAAATTTGATGGGAGTTCTCTGTGCCTCCTGCATCTGGTTGTCTGCAGATTAGGGAAATTCTCAGCTTATTTCTTTGAATAAATTTTCTGTCCCTTTTTCTCTGTCTTCTTCTTCTGGGACTCCTATAATATGAATATTACATTTGATAGAGTCACTGAGTTCCCTAACTTTATTTTCATGTTGTGTAAGTCTTCATTCTTTTGTTCAACTTCATTGTTTTCCATTATTTCTCATCTAGATCATTAATTCATTCCTCTGCTTCTTTCAGCTTGCTGTTCATTGTGTCAAGCCTATTTCCAATCTCACTTATTGTACTAGGAAAGAAAAGTTTTTAACAAAAGATTCTAGGGCAACTGGTTGGACACATGTGAATGAAGGATGCTGGATTGTTACCTCATCATAAACAAATGTTAAATAGAAATGCACTAAGAGTCTAAATGTTGAAGCTAAAAATATAGAACTTTTAGGAGAAAATGTGAGGGTAATTCTTCATGACTTTGGATTTCTCAGAGAATTCATAGATACGACACCAAAATGTTGAATAACTAAAGAAAAAAATTAAAAAAATTGGACTTCCTTGAAAAGAATGGTCTTATCCTTCAAATGACACCTTCAAGAAAGAGCCTATAGAATGGAAGAAAAGACTTAAGAACCATATATCGTACAAGGATTTTGTTTCTAGAATATAGAAAGTACTATTAGAAGTCAATGATGAGAGGATAACACACTTTAAGAAATAAGTAAAGTGCCTGAATAGATTTTTTTCCCAAGGAATATATGCAAATGACCAATAAGCACATGAGAAGATGCTTGAGATCTTCTTATCAGAGAAATTCAAATCAAACCCACAATAAAATACCACTTCACATACACTAGGATGACAACAACAACAACAACAAAAATCAAACAATAAGTGTTGGTAAAGATTTAGAGGAATTGGAATACTCATACACTGCTGGAGGGTATGTAAAATAGTTCAGCTACTTTGGAAAATTGGTAGTTTCTCAAACAACTAAGCATAGAATACCAAATAACCCAGAAAATCCGCTTCTAGTTATATACCCAAGAGAAATGATAAGATACGTCCACATAAAAATGTACACATGAATGTTTATAGCAGCATTATTTTTAATAACTGAACATTGGAAACAATGCAATTTTCCATCAATGAACAAGTGGATAAAAAATGTAGTATATCTGTTCAAAGAAATGTTATTTTCCTATTAAAATTTTCCTATTAAAATGAATTATTGATACATGCTACAATGTGGATGAAACCTTGAAAACGTGTAAGTGAAAGAAGCCAATCAAAAAAGACCACATGCTATGTGAATCCATTCAAACAATATGTACAGAATACAGATATCTATAGAGACAGAATATAGATTTGTTGTTGTTTAGGGTTGCAGTGGGTTGAGGGTAGGAAAGGAATAGATAAAGAGAGTAGCGTGTGGGTTTTGTTGCTGTTGTTGTTGTTGTTGTTGTTGTTGTTTCTGAGGTGATAAAAATCTAAAGTTGACTGTGGAGATGGTGTCAAATATCTGTGAATATATTAAATCCATTGAATTATGTACTTTAAGTGGGTGAATTATATGATATGTGAATTGCATCTCAAAAGCTGTTTTTAAAAAGCAATTTATACAAGCAAATAGTCACTCATAAAATTTAAAAACTCAGCATAAATAAATAATCTAAGAATGGAAACTAGATGGATATCTGGGTAGGAAGGAGTATCAATAACTAAGAGTATTAAAAGTAATATTTAGAAAGTACACCTAATGGAGAAAACATTCCAGGAAAGGTTTTTAGGAAAAGGGGATTTTTCTCAAAGAAGTCTAGGCAAGTGGCATTACATCAACAGCCACTTAACAACATGTGGTGTCTTATACAAGTATTAATGTTTCTAAAACACCTCAAATTAGGAAACCAGAATTTTCCTTAGTCAAAACATTTCAACTAAAACCTTCCTTGTGATGGGCTAAAGATGGCCACAACCCAACTTTCAGGCTCTCCAAGCTAGGTTGTCAGGCATGTGAATGAAGCTGCCTTGCGGATTGCACATTATCCCATCTGATAGCTTCAAATTACTGAATGACTTCAGATGACAACACATGGAGCAGAGGAATCAGCCCACTGAACCCTAACCAAATGCCTCACCCATGCAATCATAAATATAACAAAATGATTGTTTTCAGTCCCTACAGTTTTGGGTACCTTTTCTCAGAGAATACATAATGAAAGACCTCTTTCTCTTTCATCCCAATGAAACCTACTAGCCTTGCCTCAAAAATTAGTGTTCCACAGAACAAAGTTTGGGAAACAGTAAACTTTGGAAATGTTTTCTCTTTCATTTTTTTTTTCGGTTTATATTATATGAGTATATTATTTCCAGTTGTGCTTTATAATATTTAATACAAAAATAGAATTTATAAAATAATCAGACTTTTCCCGTAATACTTTAAACTATATTATCAAGATCTAATAAACAATACTAGAATTCTAGGTTTTTTCCTTTATTTTCACCTGAAGCAATGTGTTGAACACTAGAATGGCTACCAAACAAGTACCTGGATAAAAACAGTGAGAGACCAGCACGATAAATATGGTCAAAATACAGGCACTTATACTTACTTCACTTAAATTTAAAATGAATATCAATGCCTGAATATGAAGGTTGAAATCTCCTTCCACTTAATTACTTCCAAAAAAATCTGCCTAGAGGAACGATCTATTAACAATGCCATCTTCAAAAGTTACTTAAATATAAATGCAACAATTAGAAAATACATGTGAAATAACATTGCTTCTATGGAAAAACCCAGAAGGAACAAAAGACAATCTAATACAGTTAAATTTTCATAATGACTTTTTGGGAAGCCAAATTGCATATATCTTAATTTAATTTTTTAATTAAATATAATGTTTGTTGGTATTTTCTTATTACAAAATAGCACATTTGTAATGATAAATAGAATGGAGAAGTAAAATAAGGAAAAAGAAAAAAAATGAATGACACAATGTCAGTGTTTGGAGAAAGCTAATGTTAACCTGTTTTATATATTTTACTTTTCTATACAGTATTTTTTACATTGGATTATACTCAACAAACTGTTAAAAGATTGCATATTTTACTTAGCTCTGAATTTCAGGTCATAACAACAACTATTAATAGAAACATTATTTTTAAAGAGTAAATCATATATTACAGTGCTCTAGCATGATTTATTTTCTAATTAGTATCAGTAAACATTCAGTTTTTTTCTGAATATTTGCTATTGTTAAAGGATTGTATTGAGCAATTTTGAGCATTTTGATATGGATATTTGCTTATTTTTATGAAGGCATGTATTAACTTACTCATAAAACTTTCCTATATGAAAGATAGGTATATTCTGATATGTAGAAAATAAACTTTTTATAGTCAATATCTCTATACTTTTCTTCTTTTACCTTTAGTTGTCAGAAAAGTTTCTTTTACCTCCAGAATTACATAATAATGTGTCAATTTTATATTAATATAGCTTTGATTTTTATCAATTTTTTATTGTTGTAAAATATACATCATAAAATCCACTATTTTAACCATTGTTTATTGTACAGTTCAATGACATTAAGTGTATTAATATTGTTGTGCAACTGTTGGGTTTGGCCACCAAACCCTGAGGCGGTGAATGAAAAGATTTACTCCAGACATATTAGTAGGAGAAAGGAGAGGGCGTGGGGACCAGATGCTCTGGTGGAGAAAGGTCCTGAGCCAAACTCTGCCTCCACCTTTATTGTGAATGTTATCCATACAACTAGGGAATATGAAAAACAAGAGGAAACATGAAGCTGTAATAATCAGGACAGTGGCATAAGGAGTATCGTGTGAATCGAAGAAGCTGTGTTCATGACACACATGTAGACAGGGAGTGCATGGAGTGAGTGACCTCCAAAGATAAATGTTTCTCCTAAGTCGAGCATTTACTCCCTGGATGAGTGCATTGAGCCACAATGAGGATCTGCCTGTTTTCAGCCCAGAAGCCTTTAAGGGGCCCAGTATTCTGCACACTCCTTCTTTGCTTTTCAACTAGTCTCATCCAGGGAGTTATGTGTTTATTAACTCTTATCTAGCCAGGCACTATGAATTCCCACATGCAGCCATCTCCAGAACATTTTTTTTCATCTGGCAAACCTAAAACTATATGTGCATTAAATAATAGCTCTCCATCCTTCCCTTTCCCCGAACTCTGGCAATCATCGTTCTACTTTCTATCTCTGACTTTGAATTTTTTTAGGTACTTCCTATTAGTGGAATCACACAACATTTGTCTTTTTGTAGCTGGCTTATTTCACTTAGAATATAATCTTCACAGGTCATTCATACTGTAGTATCAGAACTCTTTCCCTCTTATCGCTAAATTAAACTACCATTGTATGTAAATATCACATTTTGCTTATCTGTTAATCTGTCAGTGGATACTTGGGTTGCCTCCATGTTTTAGCTATTGTTACTAATGCTGCTGTAACATGGTTATGCCAATATCTCTTAGAAACAATGCATTCAATTCTTTAGGATATACATCCAGAACTCAAATTGCTGGACCATATGGTAATTCTACTTTTAATTTTTTGAGAAGCCACCATTTTGTTTTCCACAGTGGCTGCACCATTTCACATTCCCAACAATAGTATACAAGTGTTCCAATTTCTCTACACTTCCACCAACAGTTGTTATTTTTTGGTTTGATTGATTGATTGATTGATTGAAAGTAGCTCTCTTAATGAGTGTGAAGTGGTATCTTGGTGTGGCTTTGATTTACACTGCCCTGATGGTTAGTGATGCTCAGCTTGCTTTCTTGTGCTTATTGACCATTCACATGTCTTCTTTGGAGAAATGTCTATTCAAGTCCTTTGTCCATCTTTGAATCAGGTTGTGTTTTGTTGTTGAATATAAGGAAACGTCTATGTATTCTGGATATCAAAATATATAATTTGCAAATATTTTCTCAAATTCTGTAAGTTTCTTTCTGGTGAATGTGTCCTTTGATGTGTTTTCTAAAATAAAATTCTATAAAGTTCAATCTATTTTTAATTTGTTGCCTGTGTTTTGGGGATTATATCCAATGAATCACTGTCAAATTCAATGTCATGAAGCTTTTTCCCTTTGTTTTCTTCTATGGGTTTCACAGTTCTACTTGCTATATTTAGGTCTTTGAATCATTTCGACTTAATTTTTGTATGCAGTGTAAGATAAAAATCCAAATTCATTCTTTTGCATGAGGATATGAAGTTTTCCTGCCACCACTTGTTGAAAAGACTGACATCTTCCTACTGAATGTCTTGATATCCTTGTCAAAAGTCATTTGACCATATTTGTAATGGTTTCTTTCTATTTTCTTCTATTGGTTTATATGTCTTTCTTTGTGCCAATACCGCATTGTTTTGATTACCATAACTTTGTAGTAAGTTTTAAAATCAGGAAGTGTGAGCCTTCCAGCTTTGTTCTCTTTTCTTTTTTTTTTTAACAAATTTTTTTGGTTAATTAGGGTCCCTAAAGATTCCATATCAATTAAAGGATTTTTTTTTCTGCAAAGTCATTTTTAGAATTTTGATGGGAACTGCGTTGAATCTCTAGAACAATTTGGGTGGCATGAATATCTTACCAGTATTGTCTTCCAATCCATAAACATGGATTTCTTTCCATTTATTTGTATCTTCTTTAATTTCTTTCAAGAATATTTTGCAACTTCCATTGTACAAGACTTTCACCTCCTGGTAAAATTAATTCCTTAGATTTTTTTAAATGCTATTCTAAATGGAGTTGTTTTGTTAATTTTTTTTTCAGATTGTTTATTGTTAGTGTGTAGAAATACAACTGAATTTTGTGTGTTGACTGAATTTTGCTACTTTGATGTATTTGTTTATTAGTTCAAAAAGGTTTTTTGTGTGCATGTGGAATCTTTAGATTTTTCTGCATTTAATATTATACCATCTGTGAACAGAAATAATTTTACTTCTTCTTTTCCAATTTAGATTCGTTTTTTTTTTTCTTGCCTAATTGCTATGGTTAGGACATCTCTTGCTTTTTCAATAGAAGTGGTGAAAGCAAGCATACTTGATTTTTCCTGATCTTAGAGGTAAAGTATTCAGTCTTTTACCAATTGTTTATTCTTTGTTTGTTTCTTTTGTTTTGTTTGCAATTGCCTGTTATTATGTTGAGGCAGTTTCCTTCTATTCTTTGATGATCATTTTCATTATAAAATAATCTTGACTTTTGTCAAATGCTTATTCTGCATCAGTTGAGTTGATCATATTTTTTCTTTACTCTGTTAATATAGTATATAACACTGATCAATTTTTCATATGTTGAATAATCCTTGAATTCCAGAAACAAATCCATTTGGTCATCATGTGTAATCCTTTTAATATGCCACTGAACTCTGTTTGCTATTATTTTGCTGAGGATGTTTACATTCATATTCATAAGGGATATTGGTTTGTAGTTTGTTTCTTTTTTTCTTGTACTATTTTTGTCTAGTTTTGCTATTGTGGTAATACCAGCCTCATGGAATGAGTTTGAAGTGTTTCCTTCTTTTCAATGTTTTGAGAAAAAAGAGAGAGAAATAGAGAGAGAGAGAAAGAAAGAAAGAGAGAGAGAGAAGTATTAGTGTTAGGTCTTCTATACATATCAGGTGGAATTCACTCGTGACACTGTCAGGCCC
Organism: Ursus maritimus; assembly: GCF_017311325.1. Classification (NCBI taxonomy): domain Eukaryota; kingdom Metazoa; phylum Chordata; class Mammalia; order Carnivora; family Ursidae; genus Ursus; species Ursus maritimus. The sequence continues at coordinate 99,716,369 of NW_024425563.1, forward strand.
GGAGTTTTATTGGTGGTGGTGGTGGTGGTGTTTTGTTTTGTTTTGGTTTTGGTCAGGAGACTTTTGATTATTGATACAATCCCTTTAATAGTTATAGATATATGAGGTTCTCTTATTCATGAATCGATCTTTTTTTTTTTTTTAAGATTTTATAATTTATTTGAGAGACAAAGAGACAGAGAGAGGGGGAGAGAGAGCAAGCATGAAGGAGAGGCAGAGGGAGAAGTAGACCCCTGCTGAACAGGGGCTCAATCCCAGGACTCTGAGATCATGACCTAAGCTCTTAACCAACTGAGCCACCCAAGCACTGTTTCATGATTGAATCTTGGTAGGTTTTGTATTTCTAAGAATGTTTCATTTTCATGTGTGTTATCAAGTTTATATAAATTTTATTTCTATGGACTCTGTTGTAATGCCCCCACTTTCATTTCTGAATTAAGTAATCTGAATATCACTCTTTTATTCTTAATATAGTTTCTCAACTTTATTGATCTTTTGGAGAGCTAACTTTTGGTTTTGTTGATTTTCTCTGTTCCTTTTTCTATTCTTCTATTCTTTGGTTATCTCTACTCTAACTTTTATTATTTTGTTCCTTTTCCTAATTTTTGCTTAGTTTGTTTTTCTTTTTCTAGATCCTTAAGGTGTAAATTTAAGTTGTTAGTTTTAGATCCCTCTTTCTTTTCCAATGTAAACATTTATAGCTATAAATTTCCTTTTAGCACTGTTTTTGCTCTGTCTCATAAGTTTGATGTTGTATTTTTGTTTTTATTATGTTTTTATGTAATCTTCTTTTTATTCTTTCTTTCTTTCTCTCTTTCTTTCTTTCTTTCTTTCTTTCTTTCTTTCTTTCTTTCTTTCTTCTTTCACATAGTGACATCAACATCACTAATCATCAGGAAATTCAAAACAAAACCAAATTAAGATATTACCTCACACTTGATAGAGTGGGTATCATCAAGAAGACAAAAATTAACAACTGTTGGCAAGGATGTGGAGAAAAGAGAACACTTGTGCACTATTGATGGGAATGTTAAGTTGGTTCAGCCACTATGGAGAAGAGTGTGAAAGTTCCTTGAGAAATTAAAAGTAAAACTACAATATGATTCAACATTCCTACTTCTGGGTAAAAGAAATAAAATCAGAATCTTGAAGAGATATCTGCATTCCTATGTTTATTGCAGCATTATTCACAATAGCCAAGATAGGGAAGCAACCTATAGATAAATGGATAGAGAATTGTGATTTTAGACATATATAATTCAACCAAGAGAAAGAAGAAAATCTTGGCATTTGCAACTTCATGAATAGATTTTGAGGGCATTATGCTAAGTGAAATAAGTCTGTAGAAAGAACAATACTGTGTGAACTCATCTATATGTGAAAATCTAAAAAAAGGGTGAACTCACAGAAACAGAGAGTAATGGTGGTTGCCAGTGGCTGGTGTTTGGGGGAAATGGGTACATGCTGGTCAAAGAGTACAAACTTCCAGTAACATGAACAAGTTCTGTGGATTTAATGTACCGCATGGTGACTATAGTTAACAGAGCTGTAGTTATATGCTTGAAAATTTTTAAGAGAGTAGATCTTAAATGTTCTCATCATGAAAAAGAAATAGTAATTTTGTGACGTGATAGAGTTGTCAACTAGCCCTATTTTGGTAATAATTTTGTAATACTTAAGTGAATGATATCATCACATCATACATCTTAAATTTACACAGTGTTGTACGTCAGTTGTATTTCAATAAACTTGGAAGACAGTCTTTATAAATTTTGGGATACTATTTATTTTATGATGGCCACTTCAAATTTTCAAAAATTCTAGCATTTTCCTTTGAAATTTAGAATTTTATCATTGGCAACAAATACTGCTGGTTGTTTCCCTAGAAGTTATAGGCTCATGCTATTGATTTTCAGGAAAATTCGTTTTAAATATCCAAGTCTGAATACCCTTAGCTTTTATGGCCTTTTTCATTTCAATGAAAAATGACATTCTATGAAGGAATCAGCTACTTTAGTGGACAACTCGATCTACATGTGCTTTATCTGTAGTCCCATTTTGGGGACAGTGTTTAGACTGTTTAATGTGTAATCACATTTTGTTACAACAAATATATAAAGAGCACATTCACCCAGGGATAATTGTTTTAAAAGAACTTTTATTGCTTTAACAAGATCAATGTAATTCTTTTTAAATTTTTATTTAAATTCCAGCTAGTTAACATATGGCGCAATATTAGTTTCAGATGTAGAATTTATTGATTCAACACTTCCATAAAATACCTGGTGCTCATCACAAGTGCCCTCTTAGTCCCCACCACCTAATTCACCAATCCCTCCACCCACCTCCCTGTGGTAACCAATAGATTGTTCTCTAGTTAAGAGTCTGTTTCTTGGTTTACCTCTCTCATTTTTTTTTTTGCTCATTTCTTTTGTTCCTTTAATTCCACATATGAGTGAAATCATATGGTATTTGTCTTTCTCCTGAGAACTTATTTTGCTTAGCATGATACTCTCTAACTCCATCCATGTTGTTGCAAATGGCAAGATCTCATTCTTTTTATGGCTGAGTACTATTCCATTATATATCTATATCTATATATCTATCTATCTATCTATCTATATCTATCTATCTATCTATCTATCTATCTATCTATGTATCTATCTATCTTACATCTTCTTTATCCATCCATCTATGGACACTGGCTGCTTCCATAATTTTCTTTATTTAAAATTCCCAGTAAATGGCAACTAAGAAATGACAACTTGTATGGGGTGCCTGGGTGGCTCAGTCATTAAGCGTCTGCCTTGGGCTCAGGGCGTGATCCCAGCATTATGGGTTCGAGCCCCGCATCAGGCTCCTCTGCTGGAAGCCTGCTTCTTCCTCTCCCACTCCCCCTGTTTGTGTTCCCTCTCTTGCTGGCTGTCTCTCTCTCTCTCTCTGTTAAATAAATAAATAAAATCTTTAAAAAAAAGAAAAAAGAAAAAAAGAAATGACAACTTGTAGTTTGTTGCCACTGTCATGATTTGTGCTAAGGTGCTCCAGCCATTGCTTTTGTAGCATCAGAGAAGATGTCAGCATAGCAAAACTGGCAAACAATGTCTTAGTATTGATATAAAAGCAAATTTTACCTGTGAAGTCCCTGAAAGTGTTCTGAGCTACCTGAAGGTAACATTTTGAGCACTACTGAAATGAATCTCAAATTTCATAATCAGAGCACTCATGATGGAGGCATACAATTCATTTTATAGTATCATATTTTCTCTAAGATACATTTTTTCATGAACTAAAGCCTGAAGAATGTTTTATTAACTTATTTCTATTTACCTTATGCATAACACTTATTTATTATAAACATCTTTGGTCTAAAATTTTAAATTTGTGAGCTTCAATATTTTTTATTTCCTTGGATATTCCCATGAAAGTTGGAAGATGTGTAATTGCAATTTTTACCCAGATGTCCATTTGATCCAGAGGTAACTAAGTTTCAAAGGACATCATAGATTCTGTACTCCCACAAACAGGAACATATATTATGATATGTAAGCACACCTCAACCAGTTGGAGCAGAGCCTTAGCTATATTCAATACTGTTGATTTACAAATCCCTTCATGGACTTTTTCTTCATGTTTCAGGTGTTGAACAATAAATGTCCATGTGCTCAGAAACAATATAGACTTCATAGTAGACTCTGTATATGTTCTAGTGCAACAGAAGAGTGGCCACAGGGACAAGCAGAAAGCTACAAAATTGGAGAGGCGGGCAGTTGGAAGTTTGCATCAGTCGAGATACTTGTAGCTTAATATATTTTTAATCTATTGCCTGGCCTTTTTCTCTCACACTTGAAATAATCCAAAACCTCAGTAAATACGTTTTAATATGTAAACTATAATAAGCAGAAATGGGTTTTAAAAGGCTTAATGATACTTAAACTAATTATTTAGAAGTGTGAATTTCCACATTTATCCAAGATCATCAAGCCTCCAGGAATGACTGATTGGGCTCCTCTATGTGCAATGCCATTTAAATGCAATAACTTGGAAATATTCAATGAAATATGGCCTTCTTCCTTTGCAATCTATAATTAAAATGCCAATTTTATCTCAGCAATCTATGTAAATTTACATTTAGAATGAGCAAATTAAGTTTTTATTATAGCCTAGAGTATTTATTGTTCCTTTTTATGTTTGGGCATTTTTAAGGGAAGGAGAAAGAGTGTTATACCACAAACGGATTTGAAAAACTGCCTTTGCAATTGGTAATAATGTAACAAGTGTAGCTTTGTCAGGTGACCTGTAGGTGGTTATTCAAAACCACCCCAATATTAGATGCAGGATGGCTTGTTTAAAAATGGGAAAACCAATAACACTATGAGTGAATGCACTTTTTCAATGGTCATAATTTACATGCTATAAAGGCAGCATCTGAGAAAATGTGTTAGTGTGCACTACAGACAACTAGTCAGAAGATAAAAATCAGCATAGGTTTTCAAAGTAACTCTATCTTCCTATTTAAGGATACTTTGCTCATCATAGCAGCTCAGAAAACTCATTAAGTTACTGGAAATGAGCCTAGCTCTGCTTTTATTATCAGTTCTGTGATACAGCTTCCTGGACAGCATGAGACAACTGTTAAGGAAAGGGTTTTGCAGAACACATTTTATTTTATAGAGTTGCATGTTTTTGTAATACCAAATGTAGTTGTAAAACACAAGATGTTTTTCATTCCCAAACTGGTTGTGGGGAGGGTCTTGGACAGAATTAATGTGTGGTGCAATTTCATATTTTAGGAAGATGTTTTACATATTTGCATTCTCCCCTCTCCTGTAGTGCTTCTTGCCAAGCAGAGTTGTTGCCAAGAATCCTTACCTCATAATAAGATTGAGTGGAGGTGGAAGGTATAGATGAAGTGAGGACAAAGCTAAACCATTTTTTCCCATAATGCAAGAGAAAATTCCTATTGAGTATTTGGATTTGGGAAACAGACCATTACTGTATGCAAACTGCCTCAAATTATTATTTTTATTGTACAAATGAGAATATTGAATTAAAGGGTACATATAAGGAATTAATTAAGCAGAAATGAAGATAGATTCAAGTTCAGATTCATCTGATTCTGAAGTCCATGTTTTTGACATTGTTCCACATGCACCAGCTTGCACCAGCTTCCTTTGTTGCCCTAATATCCCCAACACTCCCTGCTCCCCTGCTCTCTACCGTTTTCCTTCCAAGAATGGACATTTTAATTCTAGTGACTGATGTTACTATGAAGTCTTTAAGTTTCCAGTGAATTGTCTTGTTTTTTTTTATGGGATTATAATTATAAATAAATGTCTAGTTTTGCAGTTGTCCAAATGCGTTTTTTTAAAGTAACATATTAAAATTGATATTTAAAAATGTGTGTAAATTCTCTAAAATTCAGATATTACTAGAAGAAATTATCATAAATTCATCAAGAATTACTTACTAAATTCTTCTTATAACTAAAAGCCCCTGAACATGATACAACAAACAGACATAAGAAGACTCTGAATGGTGGAAAGGAGAAAGCAGTTGCTTAGGGGCCTCAGGACTTGAGGACCAACACAAAGGAGTGTTCACTGGGTTTTCTTTCTGCCTCCCATATATACCAGATATGGCACCTAAGAAGCCTCCAAATTGGATTCAACAACAGGAATAGGAAAAAAATTGCCAAGAGAAGTCTATACCCTCTTTCCAAAGAACTTGGAAACGGTGGTCCAACAGAACAGATAACCTTTTTGGCAATATCCACCTTATCCCATCTAAGTGCTAATGAAAAACTGCCCTTTACTATTACCATGGTTTCAGCTAAGAGCTGGTTTTTCACCCCAGGATCCTAACAGGGCTGTAAGCAAGAGTGAACAGATTGCTATCCTTTCATCTTCCAATAAATAGATATCCACACTGCTCCAACTCCCCCAGCAGAGTAGCATCAGCATTTCTGGAGAGAGCTGATCTTCCATGCCCTGTCCAGTGAAACTTTGAGTTACTTGCTTAAGTAGAGTCAGTAGGGATGAGAGGGAGCTGATAATCCACTGATACATGGCAGAAGTAAGCAATGATCTGATTCCTCACTGGGGATGGTCAGCAGAGCCCAGGGGCAACCTGAGCTTCCAACCGTCTTGGCAGCAACAAGATGTCACAGTGCAAGGCAAGGCTAGTCAGCACTAGGATCATTCCCACCCCTGAGTCAGTGGGGCTTGGTGGGAGATGAATCTCCCTACCACCCAGCAGCAATAAGACTGAAATGAGGCAGTATGAGGCAGGGCTAATCAACACTATTTCCCTCCACCCCTCGTATAAGCAGAGCTCAGTGAAAAGTTGAGCCTTTGGCCTATCCAGTAATCAATGAAATTAAAAAGGTCATGGGAGGTGGGGTTAGTGGGCAACACACTTTTATCTTCATCTCCTCTGGTATTACTGGGGCCATAGGGGCTAAGCTTTTGCCCCAACACTATAACAATAGGAAGTATGAATCAGTCCATTATATTCCCTCTCCCTGGTATTAGTAGGGCCAAACAGTAGTGGGCTGGGCAGAGGGGGTGGGCATTCACATCCATCCCATTCATTTGCAATGAAGCAATGTGAATCACTGTCCCACTTTTGCTGCAACAATTTTGGCAGGCCTGGCAGAAAGCTAAACATACACACTCATCAGTCTCTCACACTACACCTTAATAGGGGGGCTGACTGCCAAATATAAAGATTAAATAGGATCTAGATTTTTGTGATATAATATCCAAAATATCCAGGGTATTAAAAAAATCACTTGTAGGGGGAGACAGACAGAAGGTAAAAGTCACCATTTTAAATTACTCCAGAGCATTTTGCTCTTAACAAGGTCTGCCATCAGGAGAAATTGTTTTATAAGAATCTAACCTGTTTGGATTTTATCAGCGCCTGACTTAGGTGGGGTACAGGAAAGATCCAACTCCAGCCCCTTCTAACCATCCTGTCCCACTTAAGGTGGGGCTTAGGGGGTGTGGAACTAAGAAAAATTCACAGTCACACAGTCTGGGGTCATAGGTTCACCAAAAGGCTGACCTACTCGTAAGACTATAAAATGCTTCCTCTCCCCACGCATTACTGCTACATTCTTAAAGGTCTATTTCCCGCAATTCTTTTTATCTAGTACATCATGTCCAGTTATCAAGAACAAATGACAAGGGGCGCCTGGGTGGCACAGCGGTTAAGCGTCTGCCTTCGGCTCAGGGCGTGATCCCTGCGTTCTGGGATCGAGCCCCACATCAGGCTCCTCCACTATGAGCCTGCTTCTTCCTCTCCCACTCCTTCCCTCTCTTGCTGGCTGTCTCTATCTCTGTTGAATAAATAAATAAAATCTTAAAAAAAAAAAGAACAAATGACAAAGCATACTAAAACTAAAAGATTAAAAAACAACAACAACATAGTTTAAAGAGATAGAACAAGCATCAGAGCTAGAGTCAGATATATAGTAAAATGTTGAAACTATCAGACTAACAATTAAAAATATAATTAATAGATTAAGGACTTTAAGGCTTTAATGGAATGTAATGATGTTAGAAGTCATCACTCTATCCTAAGAAAAAGCAAGAAGCTAAATAAACTGAAAATCAGGAACTCTTCTTAGATTCATCAAACAAGTAGGGTGACAGGGCAAACCACAGTCCCCCAAATTATATATAGGCAAGCAGATATAGAGAATCATAACTTACTGGAGCAGAAACCTTTGAAGGCAGTAGTAGCAGGTACATTATGTTTGTCTTTTAACAAAATAATTACAAGGCAGAGTAAAAGGCCAGACATACAGTTTGAAGACACAAAGCAAGCATCAGTACTAGACTCAGATATGACAGGGATGTTGGAGTTATAACACTGGGGTATAAAACAACCATAATTAATATACTAAGGGCTCTAAAGGAAAAGGTATACAGCACGCAAAAAGAAATGGGCAATGTAAACAGAGAGATGAAAATCCCAAGAAAGAACTAAAAAGAAATGCTATAGACCAAAAACACTGACAGAAATAAATAATGCATTTGACTGGCTCATTAGTAGACTGGAAATGTCTGAAGAAAGAATCTTGGTCTGAGAGTGTCAACAGAAATGTTCAAATATGAAAAGCAAGGGGAAGAAAGACTGAAAAAAAAATTTATCCAAGAACTGTGAGACAACTACAAAAAGTATAACATGTGAGTACCAGAAATATCAAAAGAAAAAGGAAGATACAAAAGAAAAAAAGTAATATTTGAAGGAAGACTTACAAAGAACAACCCCAAATTATCTTCAGACAAAACACAGATTCAGGGAGCTGAGAACATTAAACACAATAAATGACAGAAAACCCACTTATGTATATTATATTCAAATTGCAGAAAATAAAAGATAATGAAAAGTATCTTCAAAGAACCTGAAGGGGGAAACACTTTTTTTTTAGGGGAACGAAAATAAGAATTGCATCTAACATCTATATTGAATTTACGAAAGCAAGAGGAACACGGACTGAAATATTTAAAGTAATGAGAAAGAGAGAGAGGGAGAGAGAGACCAACCCAGAATTCTATACTCTGAGAAATTAACCTTTAAAAGAAAAGGGAAGGGGCCCCTGTGTGGCTCAGCCAGTTAAATGACCAGCTCTTAATTTGGCTCAGGTCATGATCTCAGGGTCATGAGATCGAGGCCCACATAGGGCGCCATGCTCAGCAGGGCATCTGCTTCTTTCTCTCTCTCTCTCCATCTCCCTCTCCCCTTGCTTGTGACCTCTCTCTCTCTCTCTCAAATAAATAAATAAATCTCTAAAAGAAAAGGAGAAATATAGACTCTCTCAGACAAGCAAAAGTTGTAAGATTTTTTTTTTCTTTTGCTAGTAGACTTGCCTTGCAAGGAATCTAAAAAGTTCTTCTGAGAGATATCTACATGAAGATAAAAGAGCACTGGAGATTGTAAAAAAAAAAAATCTGTTTTTTTCTTTTTCCTAATTGAGCTAATATATAGTAATTTGTTCAAAATGATATCATCCATGCATTTGATTATATATGTTTATATATATATATATGTGTATATATATATATATACATGCAACATATATAATATATAAATATATATAATAGATGTATACTTTGCATAGATAATATGTAACATACATATAGCATATTATATATATAATATATAATACTATATATATATATACATATATATACATACATGCACCTAGGTATAAGTGAAATGAATGAGAGCAAATATACAAGGAACATAACAAAGGAATTAGAAATATTTCATTATTATAAGATACTTGCCCTACCTGTGAAGCAGTATAATGTTATTTGAAAGTGAGAAAGTGGGACTGAATCAGTTATAAATATATATTGTAAACTCAAGGTCGGCCACTTCAAAAAGTAAAAATTAAAAAAAAAAAGAAATAGAATTGATATACTAATAAAGGAAAGAAAATGAAATCATACAAAATGATCAATTAAAACCACAAAAGGTAGGAAAAGTGTGGAAGATAAACATAAGGACAAAGAACAAGAGCAACAAATAGAAAACAGTAATACGTATGGTAAATATTAACCCAACTATATAAAAAATTACTTTAAACATAAACGGTCCAATATACCAATTAATGACAGATATTGTCAGAGTGGATCAAATGCACAAGATTCAACTATATGTTGACTATGAAAAACTTACTCAAGATATGAAGACACATATAGTTGAAAAGTAAAGGGATAGAAAAATATACGTCATGCTAGCACTAATCAAGAGAAAGTAAGAATAGCTATATTAATTTTAGACAGAGTAGGCTTCAAAGCAAGAAAAGTTATCAAGGGCAATACATTACAAAAAAGGAGTCAATACTCCAAAAAGACATAATAATCCTTAAGACATATCAAATTATGCCTTAAGAGCATCAAAATAAATGAGGCAAAAACTGATAGAACTTCAAGGAGAAATAAATAAATCTACTATCATAGTTGGAGACTTAAACATCCTTTGATCAGAAAATGATAGATCCATCAGGCTGAAAATCATTAAGGACATAGCTGAACTCAATAGTACCATCAACCAACTGAATGTAACTGATATCGATAGACAACTTCATCCAATAGCAGAAGCTTACACATTCTTTCGAAGCTCACGTGGAATATTCACCTATATAGACAACATTCTGTCCCATAAAACATACCTAAGCAAATTTAAAACTATAGAAATCATATAATGTATGTTCTCAGATTACAACGGAATTGTAGTATAAATAAACAACAAAAAGATAGAAAATCCTCAATTACTTGGAGATTTAATACCACACTTCTAAATAACACATGGGTGAAAACTAAAATCTCTCTTGAAATTGAAAAATATTTTGAAATAAATAAAAATGAAAAAACAACTTATTGAAATTTGTCAGAAACAGTGAAGCAGTGTTGGGACAGAAAAGAATCACATTAAATGTTTACATTCGAGGGGAAAAAATAATGGACATTAAAATACCAATCAATTAGATTGAAAACAGGAAACCACTATGGAAAATCAACAAAACCAAAGCCAGTTCTTTTAAAAATAAAAACAAAAATGATAATCTAAGCTAACCAAATAAAAAAGAGAGATGACATAGTTTACTCATATCAGAAATGAAAGCAGGGACACCACTGCAGACCTCAGAGACATTAAAAGGTTGGTAAACAAATACTATGAACAACACTATGTCTTCAAATTTTTAACCTGGTGGACAATTCTTTGAAGACACAATTTACTGAAAAGTCACAAAAAAGTGGCTTGTATCTATTCAAGAAATTAAATCAATAATTAATAACCTTCAAAACAGAAAGCACCAGGCTCATAAAAGCTTAATGGTATTGTATCAAGCACTTAAGGAAGAAATTATACCAACTGTCTACAGTTTCTTCTATAAGACAAAAGCAAAGAAAACATTTCCTAGCTCATTCTAAGAAGCCAGTATTATCCAAATACCAAAACTAGACAAAAATATTACAAGAAAAGAAAACTAAAACCCAATATCTCTCTCTCATAAACATAGGTGCAAAACTCCTCAACAAAATATTAACAAATCAAATCTAATGACATATTAAACATCATTATCAAGTGGGATTTATCTCTGATATTAAGGGCCAATTCAACATTTGAAAGTCAATTCATGTAATTCATATTAACAATCATAAAATGAAAAATTACATGACTCTATCATTAGATACAAGAAAAACATTTTACCAAATCCAACACCTATACATAATAAGAAAGAAAGAAAGAAAGAAAGAAAGAAAGAAAGAAAGAAAGAAAGAAAAAGAAAAAGAAAGAAGAAAAAATACTCAGCAAATTAGGAAACTTACTGTTTGATAAAGAACATCTACAAAAAACCTACAGCTACAATCATACTTAATGGTGAGAAACTTGAAACTTTCCCATAAGGATGTGCCCTCTTGCCAGTGCTTTTCAACACTGTACTGCAAGTCCTTGCCAATGTAATAAGACCAGTAAAGGAAATAATTTTATAAAGATTAGGAAGACAGAAATAAAACTCCATGATTGCTGATGTAGAAAGTACAAAATGATAAAGCAAAAACTCTCCCATAACTAGTAAGTATAGCAAAGTTTCAGGATACAAAGTTAATACACAGAAGTCAATCATTTTCCTACATACTATCAATAAAAATGTGGAATTTGAAATTAAAAACATAAAACATTTACATTGGCATCCCACAAATGAAATACTTAGGTATAAATCTAATAAAATATGTAAAAAAATTACGTAAACAAAAGTACAAATCTCTGATGAAATAAGTCAAAGAATAATGAAATTAATGCAGGAATATTCTACGTTCATGAATAGAAAGACTTAATATTTAAAAAAAAGAAAGACTTAATATTTTCATAATATCAGTTCTTCCTAACTTGATCTATGGATTCATTGCAATCCCAATCAAAATCCAGGCAAGTTATTTTGTGGACATCAACAAATTGATTCTGAAATTTACATAAAGTGGCAAAAGACAATATCCAATTCGGTACTGACACTACCCAACTTCAAGACTTAGTATAATGCTATAGTAATGGTCTTCATGAAAGATTTGACAAATAGGTCAATAGAGCAGAATAGCCCAGAAATAGACCCCTATCAATTTAGACAACTAACCTCGAAAAAAGAAGCAAAAGCAATACTATGAAACAAAGATTGTCTTTGAGCAAATGGTGCTGGCGCAACTGAATATCCATATGTAAGGCAGACAGACAGACAAATAATCTAGACACAGATTTAACAAAAACCATGTCCAAATGGACCAGAGATCTAAATATGAAATGCAAAATTATAAAACTCTTGGAAGCCATTATAGGCAAAAACTTACTTGGCCTTGGGTTTGATGATGCTTTTTTGATGTAACACCACAGCATGGCTCATGAAATAAATAATTGATAAACTGGACTTTATTAAAATTGAAAACTTTTGCTCTTTAAAAAAAACAATATCAACAGAATGAGAAGAAAAGCTCCAGATAGGAGAAGAATATATTTGCAAAGAACACAACAGATAAAGAACTATTGTCCAAAATATCCAAAGAACTCTTAACACTCAACAAATAATAAATATTCTGACTTAAAAATGGGCAAAAGATCTGAATAGACACCTCAACAAAAAAAATGTATAGATGGCAAGTAAGCACATGGGATGATGTCCAACATTAAATGTCATTACAAAATTGAAAATTGAAACAATAATAATGCCACTACACACCTATTAGAATAGTCAAAATTTAAAACACTGGCAATACCAAAGTTTGGAAAAGTTGTGTAGTAATAGGAACTCTCATTCATTGCTAGTGGGAAACCAAAATGGTATAACTACCTTGGAGACCGTTTAGGAGCTTCTTACAAAAATAAACATTCTCTTACCATATGATCCAGCATTGCATTCCTTGAAATTTACCCAACTGAGCTGAAATCTTATGTGCACACAAAAACTTGCACATAGATATTTATAGCAGCTTTGTTTATAATAGCCGAAACTCAAAAACAATCAAGATGCCTTTTAAGTGAATAATTAAACAAATTGTGGCTCCATTCAGACAACAGAGTATTATTTAGCATTAAAAAGAAATAAGCTATCAAGCCATGAAAAAAATGAGGAAATTTTAATACATACTACTAAGTGTGGAAATCATTCTGAAAAGCTGCATACTCTATCAATCCAACTACATAATGTTCTTGAAAAGGCTAAACTAGGGAGACAGTAAAATAGTTAGTGGTTGCCAGGGATTAGGTGAGAGGAAGTGCATGGGTAGGCAGAAAACAGGATTTTTAGGGCATTGTCACCATATGATACTATAATGGTGGGTACATTTCTTTGTACTTTTGTCAAAACCCACAGGATGTACAACACCAAGACTTAACTCTAATGTAAACTATGAACTTTGGATGTTAATGATTTGTCAATGTAGGTTCATTAATTGTAATAAGTGTACCATCATTTTGTGGGATGTTGATAGTGAAGAAGGTTGTATGTTTGTGGATAAATGGAGTACATAGAAATTCTTCACTTCAGCTCAATTATACTGTGAACATAAAACTGCTCTAAAATAGAACTTTATTTTTTTAAAGATTACATACACTTAGCAAGCTAAAATTGGATAGGAACTTCCCTTATTGGGTGAAGTTCCAAGATACACCTAAAATAGTCAGAATATTTAATGGAGAAGTGTTGAAAATGTGTCTTTAGAGATGGTTAACACACATACCTCATAAAGAAGCTCTCTTCCCTTTCACACAATGAAGCAAAAAAAAAAAAAAGAAATGAAAAGTTAAATGATTATAAATAATAATAGCTGCCATTATTTACCAATGATACAATTGTGTATGTAGAAAATTCATAAGAATAAATAATTTAATTAATACCTAAATTAGTAAGTTTACTGGATTCTATAATAATCAAAAAATATATTAATTCTGTATAACAAAAAACACTGTTGAAAATACAATTCTAAAACTGCTATCTTCACAAATACCAGATATCTAGGAAGAACTATAACAAAATGTCTAATAATTCTTCAGTTAATAGTAACAAATATCATTTGGGAAATTACAGATGCTTACTAAATGGTAAAATATGTCACACTTATATTTTGGGAAACTGAATATTTTAAAGGCATCAGTGTATCCCCATTCCATAAACGTATAGGTCTATAGATTCAATGAATCACAAATAAACATCTCAAAAGGCTTTTTATTTCTAAGCTATTGGTTCAACTTGACCAGATGATTATTTTTTTAATGGAAATAGAGAAACTAGAATAGCCAAGATACCTTCACAAAGAAAATGCAAGATAAATGGATTTACTGTACATTATTTCAAGACTTCATATTAAATCACATGAAATACATTTAACATTATCGCAAAATTAGAAAACTAATTTGATGGAAGGGATGCACGTATATATAGTCATTTTTAGTTTTGACATATTTCCACTGCAGAGCACTGGATTGAAGATAGTCTTTCAATAAATAGTGTGGTTTTCATTGCAAACCTGTATAGAAAAAAATAATAAAGCATGACCTCTACCATGATGTATCAAATTAATTCCAAGTAGGTTGTAGATCTAAATCCACAATAAAGTGATAATGTTTTGGTTCTAAAGGTAGTTCAAGATATTGGTAATGGAAAATCCTGAATTTACCTCCCACTGCCCCACAGACACAACAAACTGCAGCTACTTATGTAACACTTCCTTTGGAAAAAGAATTGAAAACTAGCTGAATAGCTCCTTCACAACAAAGGATAAAAGAGCCACATGGAGGTGAGTAGGAGAGGCAGATATACAATATCACCAAAAAACCCCCTCCCCACATGGTGACCCACAATCAGGAGAAATCTCACAAATACAGAGCATTTCCCATTAAAAGGATTATCCACCACGATCAAGTGGGATTCATACCTGGGATGCAAGCGTGGTTCAATATTCACAAATCAATCAGCGTGATACATCATATCAACAAGAAAAGACTCAAGAACCATATGATCCTCTCAATCGATGCCGAAAAAGCATTTGACAAAATACAGCATCCTTTCCTGATTAAAACCCTTCAGAGTGTAGGAATAGAAGGTACATTTCTCAATCTCATAAAAGCCATCTATGAAAAGCCTACTGCAAATATTATTCTCAATGGGGAAAAGCTGGAAGCCTTTCCCTTAAGATCAGGAACACGACAAGGATGCCCACTGTCGCCACTATTATTCAACATAGTACTAGAAGTCCTTGCAACAGCAATCAGACGACAAAAAGGGATCAAAGGTATTCAAATTGGCAAAGAAGAAGTCAAAATGTCTCTCTTTGCAGATGACATGATACTCTATATGGAAAACCCAAAAGAAGCCACTCCCAAACTATTAGAAGTTATAGAGCAATTCAGTAACGTGGCGGGATACAAAATCAATGCTCAGAAATCAGTTGCATTTCTATACACGAATAACGAGACCGAAGAAAGAGAAATTAGGGAATCCATCCCATTTACAATAGCACCAAAAACCATACGTTACCTTGGAATTAACTTAACCAGAGACGTAAAGGACCTATATTCTAGAAACTATAAATCACTCTTAAAAGACATTGAGGAAGACATAAAAAGATGGAAAGATATTCCATGCTCATGGATTGGAAGAATTAACATAGTTAAAATGTCCATGCTACCCAGAGCAATCTACACTTTCAATGCTATCCCGATCAAAATACCGAGGACATTTTTCAAAGAACTGGAACAAATAGTCCTTAAATTTGTATGGAAACAGAAAAGGCCCCGAATCTCCAAGGAACTGTTGAAAAGGAAAAACAAAGCTGGGGGCATCACAATGCCGGATTTCGAGCTGTACTACAAAGCTGTGATCACAAAGACAGCATGGTACTGGCACAAAAACAGACACATAGACCAATGGAACAGAATAGAGAGCCCAGAAATGGACCCTCGGCTCTTTGGGCAACTAATATTTGATAAAGCAGGAAAAAACATCCGGTGGGAAAAAGACAGTCTCTTCAATAAATGGTGCTGGGAAAATTGGACAGCTACATGCAAAAGAATGAAAATTGACCACTCTCTCATACCATACACAAAAATAAACTCCAAATGGATGAAAGACCTCGATGTGAGACAGGAATCCATCAAAATTCTAGAGGAGAACATAGGCAGCAACCTCTACGACATCGGCCAAAGCAACCTTTTTCATGACACATCCCCAAAGGCAAGAGAAACAAAAGATAAAATGAATTTATGGGACTTCATCAAGATTAAAAGTTTCTGCACAGCCAAGGAAACAGTCAGAAAAACTAAGAGGCAGCCCACGGAATGGGAGAATATATTTGCAAATGACACTACAGATAAAGGACTGGTATCCAAGATCTACAAAGAACTTCTCAAACTCAATACACGAGAAACAAATAAACAAATCAAAAAATGGGCAGAAGATATGAACAGACACTTTTCCAATGAAGACATACAAATGGCTAACAGACACATGAAAAAATGTTCAAAATCATTAGCCATCAAGGAAATTCAAATCAAAACCACACTGAGATACCACCTTACGCCAGTTAGAATGGCAAAAATAGACAAGGCAAGAAACAACAACTGTTGGAGAGGATGTGGAGAAAGGGGATCCCTCCTACATTGTTGGTGGGAATGCAAGTTGGTACAGCCACTCTGGAAAACAGTGTGGAGGTCCCTTAAAAAGTTAAAAATTGAGCTACCCTATGATCCAGCCATTGCACTACTGGGTGTTTACCCCAAAGATACAGACGTAGTGCAGAGAAGGGCCATATGCACCCCAATGTTCATAGCAGCAATGTCCACAATAGCTAAATCATGGAAGGAGCTGAGATGCCCTGCAACAGATGACTGGATTAAGAAGTTGTGGTCCATATATACAATGGAATATTACTCAGCAATCAGAAAGAACAAGTTCTCAACATTTGCTACAACATGGACGGCACTGGAGGAGATAATGCTTAGTGAAATAAGTCAAGCAGAGAAAGACAACTATCATATGATTTCTCTCATCTATGAAACATAAGAACTAGAATGATCAGTAGGGGAAGAAAGGGATAAAGAAAGGGGGGGTAATCAGAAGGGGGAATGAAACATGAGAGACTATGGACTATGAGAAACAAACTGAGGGCTACAGAGGGGAGGGGGGTGGGGGAATGGGATAGACCGGTGATGGGTAGTAAGGTGGGGAGGTCTTGCATGGTGCACTGGGTGTTATACACAACTAATGAATCATCGAGCCTTACATCGAAAACCGGGGATGTACTGTATGGTGACTAACATAATATAATAAAAAATCATTATTAAAAAAAAAATAACAAATACAGAGCATTTCCCTGAAGAGTAAGGACTCTGTGCACCATAGCAGGCACCCCCAACTCTTGGGAACTGCACCAGACAGATGAGCCCCTAAAACATCTGGCTTTGAAAATCAGTGGGATCTCATCCAAGAGAAATATAGAGTTGTAGGGTATGGAGATTCTGTTCTTAAAGAGATTATGTGCAGACTCACTCACCCCAGGAAGCAGTGCAAAAGTAATAATTTGAAAAATGCATAGACCATATGAGTAGATTTATTTGTTAATCTTAAAGCATCCACCAGAGAGGCAAGAGCCTGTTAAAATTTTCTGTAAGGATTGAGGTTCTGGCAGGTACCACTTTTTGCATGCTCCCTCTACCTTGCTAGTATAGGGGTAGGGACATGCCCTACCCCTGCATTGTTTCCCGGGACCACCCAAATGGGCATTCCACCAAAGTTACACAAGTGGTACCTCTTGGGTGTCTGCCTCTGGTGGCCAGGATGATTGTGATTCTGGGCCCATGTTTCTGAACTGATTGAAAGGACATTACTGGCAGGCTACCACTCCTAGGGCACTACCCAGAAGATTGAAATACATCCCCAGTCTTCCTGTGAGAAAAAGCCTATTTACTTGTCTTCAGACTTCAGCCTGAGGGGCAGGTTCAGGCTTACCACACATCTAGAGGCTATGGAATTACTCTCAGGAACTAAGGCAAGGGGACATGATCTTTGCACTCTTCTTAGCCTCACTACAACTCACCAGTACCTCCCAGAAAGGAGCTTATTCACTCATCTGGAATTCTGATTTTTGAAACTATCACCAGTGGAACATCTCCAGATCAACTGGTCTGGAGGCCAGCAGTCCCATAGGACTGGATATGTTTGCATATCTTACAAGCTGCATTCTAAAAGTCTAGCTTCCAGTTGTCCTGAAACTAGTGCTGCCTGTGATTCCTCCCTCTGGAAAGCACACAGGTCTTGGCACATGCTCAACAACTGGCTCCTAATGAGAATAAATCAGGCTGTTCGGCAATCAAAAAATTTCCAGAGACAACCAAGGGCTAGGGCAAGGTTTATCACTTACACAAGGCCACTGCTTCAAGACTGGAAGAGATGATAGTTTTGCCTAAAAATAGACACAAATGGAGAGTCAAGCAAAATGAAAAGATTGAGGAATATGTTCCAAAGGAAAGAAGAGGTTAAATCCCCAGAAATAAACTTACATGAAATGGAGCTCAGAAAAATATCATTATTTCACCTATATTTGGAAATTAACAAAAAAAAAGGAAGGAAGGAAGGAAGGAAGGAAGGAAGGAAGGAAGGAAGGAAAGAAAGAAGAAAGAAGAAGAAGAAGAAGAAGAAGAAGAAGAAGAAGAAGAAGGGGAAGAAAGCAAGAAAGCAGGGAGGGAAGAAAGAAAGAAAGAAAAAGAAAGAAAGAAGAGAAAGAAAGAAAGAAAGAAAGAAAGAAAGAAAGAAAGAAAGAAAGAAAGAAGTAAAACAAAATTCATAGATACAGAGAATATACACTGTTGGATGCCAGAGGTTTTGGGGAGTTGGTGAAATGGGTGAAGGGGATCAAGAAATACAAACTTCCAGTTATAAAATAAATAAGTCATGGAGGTATAATGTATCGCATGGTGGCTATATTAAATAATGTATTGCATAGTTTAAAGTTGCTGAGAATAAATCTTGAAAGTTCTCATTACAAGAAAAAACAATTTGTAACTTTGTATGGTGACAGAGAGCAACTAGACTTGTTGTGGTGATTACTTCACAATGTATATAAATATTGAATCAATATGTTGTACACTTGAAACCAATATAATGTTTTATATCAGTTATACTCTAATAAAAAGTAATAATGTTTATAAAAATAATGTAATAGAAAATCTTTATAATCTACCATTCCTATGCATATCTGAAGTAGTGATATCTCACTCATGAGACAAAATAAGGTTTTCATAATGTATTGCTAAATTGAATTATGTTAAAAATAAGAACTATTTGTCAAAAGTCCAATTAACACAGAAAAAGCAGATGACCAGTAAACATGTGAAGAGAATTGGAAATGAAATTAAAAATTGCAACTGTATATTGCAACAAACAAAAAGATAGAAAAGGCAGCATGTTGAAGAGGATGGAGAACTGCAGGATCTCAGGTATATTGCTGATGGTGACGTAAAATGATACGGTCATTTTGGAAGAAGGTTCGGCACTATCCAAATAGTTGACATCTGTATACTTAATGAGTCAGTAATTCCACTTGTAGGTAGGCATGTGTTCAACAGAAGTGCATACACATATGCACAAAAAGGCAATTACATAAATGCTCATCATAGTCCCAAACTAGAAATACTCAGAGGCATTTCCAAAGTTGAGTTGATACAAAATTATTGTAATAATATTACAAAAACATGCCATATAGCTATTAAAATAAAAGAATATGAATTATATACAAAGAATAAATATCACAAACATAATATTGAGCAAAAGAAGCAAATTAAAACAAGGCATATTCTATTTTTTCCACTTATATGAAATAAAAAAGTTATATCTGAGCTATATTTTTAAAATTCAAGATAATAATTGCCTTTGAGGCGGGTGTGTTGTTATTAGAAAGAGACACGAGTAGGAAAGAATGATATTTGTTCTATTTCTTGATTTTGCTGATGCTTCTGTGGATTCATTCTGTGAGATTTCATTAAGCTGAACATTGTGCTCATGCACTTTTCTATATGCAGTTATAGATATTCAAAAGTAAGTAGAACACAGTCCTCAGTATTTATTGCACTTAATTAAACTCACAGTTACGTAGAACAAGGTCTTTGTTTAGGCCTCCAGGGTGAAGAAGTGAATAATTCTTCTTCTTTTTTTTTTTTCCCAAAGTGATTAACTTGAAGAAAGTGTTGGGAAGATTTTCAGACATTCTCAACTCTTCATGAAGCCAAGAGCATTGCTCGGTCACTTGTGTGTGTTGAGGAGTATAAGCAGAGTGGAGAAAATTCTTACCTTGTTATAGATTTAGTTCTTTGTAAAGATTGTTACATAGATCCTATATAATTGATAAGATGAGTGAAGGTTTTTTTAAAGCTAAAAATATTAGGACTGTCTAAGAAATATCGCTAAATAACTTGTAACATCTTTGGCTGAAAACATTAAATTATTAAAAAAGCAATCTAGTAAATT
The DNA here is from genome assembly GCF_017311325.1 of Ursus maritimus. Lineage (NCBI taxonomy): Eukaryota > Metazoa > Chordata > Mammalia > Carnivora > Ursidae > Ursus > Ursus maritimus. Next base: position 99,736,896 of record NW_024425563.1, read on the forward strand.
TAAAATATACCATGGACAATGATTTAAAGCCTTTTCTCTTTTTTAATTTTTTGAATGTGCTGCCTGATTGCCATTAAGTTGGAGTAGAGCTGTATTTTCTAACAAGTTAGCATTCATCCATAATTTTAAGTACTTTTCAAATAATTTAAACAAACAAACAAAAGAGACAAATGTAACACTAATAATTATTCTATGAGTTAGTTATGTCTCATCCCATAAAGCCTGGATTTGTGGTTGTAAAGTACTGGGGACAAAAAAATCCTCCCTTTGTCTTGGTTCTCCTTTTATACAGTGTTGTTCCTCTGTTACCTAGAATCATGTGAATTAAGCCCCTGATACTAAGAAACTTCCCAATTTAATATTTGGCTGTGTAAAACTATGAGGGACACTGAGGAGATTGAAATAATGAAGAGTTGATCTGCACTCTCTGTGTCTCTATAATTCTTTCAAATACTTTTGGAAAGTTTTTAATGGAAACTTTTAAAATGGTCTTTGTAGACAATAACCCACATAGATAGATTGATCAGTTGATCAATTGATTGATCAATCACACAGGCATTTAATTGTAACAGAAAGGACACATCTTATAGCCATATAGACTTGAATTGAAATCTCAATTCTGCCCCTTTCTAATTGTGGACGGGGGACAAGTTACGTAATTCTTATTCTCTCTCTCTCTCTTTGGTTATATCTACTTATCTATATTTATACATATACATGCACATTTTTATTTTTATTTATTTATATTTATATAGTTGGGTTGACTAAATAGTAGATACAGAAGACTTAGATTTTTGTATCAGTTAAGTTGCATGTAACTGAAATTCAGATAAGTTACCTTAATCATTTAGAATTATTTTTTTTCACACATATCACTAGAAGTCTTAATGTTGCTAGCCCAGGAATAAATGATTGGCTGTGCAACACTAGCATGTATCCTGGCTCTTTTATATTCTCTTTTGCCATACTTGGTTATTTTTATCTCCACAATTGCATAACAATTGTTCCATCTATAAGAAAACAAACAAACAAACAGAAAAAAAACAGCATGCGAAAAAGTCGATGGTTGCTTGATAGCTCTATCAGACCCTTTACATCAAAACAACCATAGTGTTTCTGAAAATAACAATTAGGATATGTAATCATTGCTACTACTAAGACATTACTTCCCTACTCTAAACTGTGATTTTGTTTAATATGGAACAAGAAGATAAGGTTACCAGAGGGGAGGTAGGGGAGAGGATGGGTTAAATAGGTGTTGGGAATTAAGGACTCCACTTGTGATGAGCACCAGGTGTTGTACATTAAGTGTTGAATCACTAAATTGTACACTGAAAGTAATATTACACTTATGTTAACTGGAATTCAAATAAAAACTTAAAAAAAAGAAGATAAGTCTTTTTTTTAAACTACCAACAGTAGTTAGCACACCCCAACCCTTATAGCTAACCATTACCCACAATCATCCTCCTTCTCATACATAGAACAAAGTAATTCTAACCCAAAGACAACAACTCTTAAATTTAGTCTAGATACTGTATATGGCTTAAAATACAACATCTCTGGATGTTGGGAGTCCTTTCTTTTCATTAACATGGAAGCCACTAAGGCTATTCATAGTAACTAATGTTTTCTCCCACTAGACATGTGGTGACAATTAACTTCCCTCTTCACACTTAGTTATGATAAAAAGACACATGAGTATATGTAACATCTGTCACTTCTGGGTTAAAGCTTTTACAGCCAGAACATACTTTGCCATACATTCGTTTTCACAACAAGAGAGGGAACTTTCAAGAGGACCGTTATTGCATGGAATGTATTAAAAGGTGGAGAAGGGACAGTAAAATATCCTCCAGACTGAGAAGGGACTTTGAGATGGAAAAATGAAAACAAACTCTTTCATGTCTTTTACATACAGTTTTATTGAGGGTAACATGCTAACAGGGAGGGATCAGGCAGACAAACAATCCAGGAACTGTGCATCCATTCTCTCCCCCGTCCAGACCATAACCCATAGCTTTTATAGAGCAAGTGGCATTGTGGTGAGATCAAAGGGTAGTAGTAATGTAGAGTTGGCCTTCTGTGCTCGTCATTGCTATTAGTTATCTACAGTGGGGCATTCTGTGTGCTGGTCATCTCTACTAGTTATCTACAGTGAGAGCTTGTATATGCTGTTCATCTTCACTAGTAATCTACAGGGGGGACTTCTGTATTCCAGTCATCTCTGCTGGTTATCTAAAGTGGAACATTCTGTGCACCCCTTAAGGGATGATCAGAACAAGCCTCAAAATCAGATCAGAGTACACATTAACTTCTATGGGCCTGGAACACACAGTCCTGAGGGAGGTCATTGTGTAGGCATTGGTAAGATGGAGGGCCAAAGATGGAGACAGTGTTGTCAGCCCTCTAACTACATAATGCAGAATCACTGGCCTGCTGTGCTATAATGTATAACAATAGAAATAGTTTTTGTTGCTTTCAGGCATGGAGTTTTGAGACTGTTGGCTACCTGATTAATCTAGAAGTTGGCTCTTACAGATGTATGTTTCTGTAATAAAAACCTAAAATGTGATGTGTTGGCTTAGTCCTCAGCTGACAGGTGATAAAGAAATTTACACTGGAGGCTGGTATGTTGATGATCCTTTCATGTAGTGGGAAACATTTGTTCACACACTTGCCTGAGGTATCTTGAAAGCAAATAATGTCTCAATTGTATCTTTAAAGGGAGAGATTGAATAAACAGAACATATACGGTATGAGTTGATTCCTATAAATTGCAAATGGAAAGAAACTATGAGAAATGAGCTCTGAAGAGAGACGGCTAATTTGTAGGAAGGACTGAAAGAGAACAAAGCATGTTAAAAATGCCCAGGATTACAGGGCTACTTAGGCCAATTACATTTTAACCCATAAATTTGTTTAAAAAACAAAACTAAGGAGAGCTTTCAGTGGCAAAGGCTAATAATATAATCAGTTTTTCCAGACAAGTGGCAGTAGCTTCATTCCTCCTAAGTCCTCCCTCTTACAAATAGAAAACCCTGGACATAATGCAATAAATCCCTATGGGGAGATGTCATGTTTGGCCAGCAAACCCTGAGACTGTGAATGAAAAGATTACTCCAGACACCTTAGTAGGAGAAAGGAGAGGGCCTGGGGACCAGATGATCTAGTGGTGAAAAGTTTCAAACCAAGGTCTACCTCCATTTTATTATGCATGTTATCAATGATTCAACATCAGAAAGGAATGTAAAGTTTCAATAACTAGGGCAGTGACATTTATGGGCATTGTATGATTAGAACTATCTGTGTTTGTGACCTGCAGGCAGGGAGTAGGTGACTATTAAGGATTTATGTCTAACTTAAGTTAAGGGTCTGTCTTCTGGGAGATAGCATTGAGCCACAGTTAAGATCTGCTGTTTTCAGACCAGAAACCTAAAAGGAGGTCCAGTTTTCCAGTCACTCCTTTGCTTTTCAACTAGCCTCTCCCAAGGAGGATTGTGTTTATCAGATCTTAGGTAGCCAGGCAGCGTGAATTCCCACAGGGAGACTCCGAAAAGTGAAATGGAGAAAATGGGCTCTCTAGGGGTGTAGGACTTAGAAAATGAAACAGTAATGAGACTCTGGGGTGTCCTTATTGCCTCCCACATATCCCAGAAAGAGCCCTTGCAAATGCCTCCAAACTGGAACTGCCAGACACACAAACACACACACACAAACACACACACACACACACACACACACACACACACACACACACACTTACTTCCAAGAAAGCCTACCCTGCTAGCCAAAGTACAGGGAACCTGGTGAACTAAAAGAACAGAAATTGGAGAGCCTGGGAGGCTCAGCTGGTTGAACATCCTACTCTTGATTTCAGCTCCAGTCATGATCTGAGGGTCTTGAGATAGAGCCCTGCATCAGGCTCTGCACTGGGTGTGGAGCCTGCTTAAGATTCTTTCTCTCCCTCTCTCTCTCCCTCTCTCCCTGCTCATTCTCTCTCTGTCTCTAAAAATGAATAAATAAATCTTTAAAAGACAGAAATCTTTTCTGTCAATATCTAACTAATGAAAACCAAATAACAATGAGAAAAACCACATCTTCTTCAGTTTTTGTGGGGCCAAATGGAGAGCCGACTTTTCACCCCAGGTTCCAACACTGTCAAAAAGATTGTTCTCTCACATAGTGACATCTGAAGGACCCAGAAAATGATGAATATCAGCTAAAAGATGAAAAGAGAAATAAACAAACCCACAAATATAGTTAGAAGCTTTAGCACCCCACTCTAAGCAATTGAAGAAATTACTAGACAGAAAATCAGCAAGGATATAGAACATTTGACAATACCATCAAGCAACAAGATCTAAACACACTTATAGAACATTCTACCCAAACACAGAAGGTACACGTTTTTGTTGTTGTTTTTCAAAAACTCATGAAACACTTATTAAGATAGACTGAGTCTTTGTCCATAAACAGAATTCAAAGGACTTAAAATCACATAAAATATGTTCTGTGGCCATAATGGAATTGATTTAGATATCAATAACAGGAAAAATAGATAGCAACATCCAAACACTTGAAATTAATCAACAAACATCAGAATAATGCATGATTCAAAGAAAAATTTCAAAGGAGTTAAGCAAATACACAGAACTTAATAAGTAAAAATGCATAGTATAAAAAATATCTGAGAAGCAGCCAAAGCAGTGCCAAGAGGGATTTGAATAGTACTTAATGCTTATATTTGAAACAGGAAAGGTCTTAAATCAAAAATGACAGTTACACCTTAATTAAATAAGAAAAGCAAAATAATGTAAAGAAAAGAAAAAATACTAAATGTTAGCTAAATAAATGAAATTAAAAAACAAGCAAATGATTGAGAAAATTAATATAACAATAGTTGATTTTTCAATAAACTTGACAGAAATCTAGCATGATGACAAATATAAAAATAGTGAAGACACAAATCATTATCAGAAATGATACATGAGATATCACCAAAGATCCTGCTGCCATCAAAAAATATTGGGGAATAATGTAAACATATTTATGCTCATATATTTAATCACTTCATAGAAATGAACCAATTCCTTGAAACTAGAAACTACCAAATCCCATCTAAGGTGAAATAGACAATCTGAATAGTCTTGTCAAAATGCTAAAGAAGAAAGATCATATGATCATATTGATCAAGGCAGAAGAAGCTTTTGACAAAATCCAAAACCCAATCATGATTTAAAAACTAGACTAAAAAAGAATACAAAAGCAAAAACAAAACAGACCAAACAAACAAAAACCAAGAGAAAATAAAAACAAAACCAAAAACCTTTCAACTAGGATAAAAGGAAGGGAAAGCTCAGGAAAAAAGAAAAAAAAAAGATGTCTGTTCTCACCACTCTCTTTCAACATTTTTCTGGAAATTCTTGCCAGCAGAGTCAGGTTTTAAAAAGAATAGCTGTATAGATTGGAAAGGAATAAATGAAACTGCTCCCATTTGTAGATGATATGATTATATCTACATAAAAAAATTTGAAGAGGCCTATCCAAAATTTTTAGAATAAGATAATTTAGTAAGTTCACAGGTTACAAATGGAACACATGCAAAACAATCACAATTTTATATATAAATGGCAAACATACAGCAACTGAAATAAAAAGACAATATCATTTATAACTGCTCTAAAGAAAATAAAATATATAGGTATATGGGGTGCCTGGGTGGCTCAGTTGGTGAAGCGTCTGCCTTCAACTTAGGTCAGGAACCTGGGGTCCTGGGATCGAGCCCCACATCAGCTCTCTGTTCAGCAGGGAGCCTGTTTCTCCCTCTCCCTCTGCCTTCTGCTCCCCCGTTTGTGTGCTCACTCTCTTTCTCTCTGTCAAAATAAATAAATAAATAAATAAATAAATAAATAAATAAATAAATAAATAAATAAAATTATTATGTCATTTATGTGATGTATATACTAAGATTTATAAAATATCCAATGGAGCACATCAGAGGAGACACAAATGGAGAGACATACCATTTTCATGGAACAGAAGACACAACATATAAAGATACCAATTCCCTCCAAAGTGCTTTATAGGCTTAATAAACCAGTATAAAAATCCCAGCAAGTTTTTATAGACATACTTATTCTAAAATTCATATGGAAAGATAAATGCTGTAAAATAAACCAACTTGATGAATAAGAATAAAGTGAAAGGAATCATTCTATTGTATTTAAAGTTTACAATAAGCTATAGTATTCAAGATAATGTGTCATCGGTATAGAAATAAACAGATATGTTGGTGGAACAAAATAAAGAACATGACAGACCCACACAAATATACTAAATTGATTTTTTGACAAAGGTGGGAAAGCTATTCTCTGGACAAAGGATGGGCCTTTCAACAAATGCCGAAGTTATTGGAAATTCACAGGCAAAAAACAAGGAACCTTAATGAAAATCTAACACCAAAGTAGACAAATCTAATGTCCATACAAACTAATTTAAAAAAACATTGAATTCAAGATGGGTCATAGACTTAAACATAAAAGGTAAATCTATACACCTTTTAGAAAAGAAAATTGGAGAAAATTTTTGAGATCTTGCCCTAAGTGAAGAGATTTTAGACTTGATATCAAAGTACAATCTTAGGAAGAATTAAACAATTGGACCACATGTAAGTAAGGAATATTTGTTCTGTGAAAGTGTATGTGAATAGGATAGAAAGGAAAGCTACAGATTAGGAGAAAGTATTTGCAAACCACATATCTGACAAAAAAAAAAACAACTTAGTATCTAGAATACATTAAAAAACTCAAAATTCAATGACAAAAACAATTAGAAAGTGGGCAAAAGATATGGAGACATTTCACCAAAGAGAACATACAGATGGCAAATAAGCATATGCAAATATGTTTATAATCATTAGTCATTAGAGAAATGCAAATTCAAAGCACATTGAGATATGATTACATACCTCCCAGAATAACTAATAATAACAACAACACACATTGGTGAGGACGTGTTGAAACTGGATCACTCAATCTTTGCTCGTGGGAATGGAACATAGTACCCACTCTGAAAAAGAGGATAGCAGTTTCTTACAAAACTAAACATAAGCTTACTAGATGATCTAGCGATTGTACACTTGGACATTTATTCCAGGGAAATGAAAACTTATTTTCACACAGTGAAACATATATAGAATATTTCTGGTGGCTTTATTTTTATTAGCCATGAAGTGGAAACAATCCAATGCCCCTCAAGTGGCAAGCAATTAAACAAAAACTATAGTACTCCAAAGCATAGAACACTGCTCAGCAATAGCGTGGGATGGACTGTTGATACATGCAACAACTTGGATGGACCTCAAAATAATTATTCTAGGGGGAAAGAGCTGATATCAAGAATTTATGCACTGTATGATTTCATTTACTTGCATTTCTAAAATGACAAAATTATAAAATTGGAGAACAGTTTAATGATGGCCAGATTAGGAAGATGGGAAGGAAGGGAGGTCACCATGACTATAAAATGGTAGCATGAATTATCTTTGAAATGGAGCTGTTCCATATCTTGATTATGTCAATGGTTCGTTCACAAATTTGCATGTCTGACAAAGTTGCATAAAAATAAATGTTCATGCTCACAAACAAGGGTATGTGTAGAACTGGTGGGGTCTAAAAAGGTTGATGGGTTGTATCAATGATAGTATTGTGGTTGTGATATTTTACTGTGTAGACATTTAAGATGTTACCTTCGGGGTAACTTGGGTGTAGTTATATGGAATCTCTACTTGTTACCCCACAATGGCATGTGAATCTACAATTATACCAAAAATGTATATTTTAAAAAAATTTGGTATTAGGAATTAAATCGTGGGTTTGACTGACATCCATTGTGAAATCTTCTGACTGAGTAAAGCTATTTCAGAAACAAGTCTTAATTAGCTTGTGGCATGTCCTAGGCTTCTATATTATCTCAAAAGTCAGCAATGGTATCCAGAGGTATCCTGAACTACTGGAGAATCTGGGGAAGATAATTTGTTATGTGGGAATATTGCTGGTCCCCAAAGATATTGGGGTTTTAATTAAAGAATAAAGTAGAAATCTATACCGCAATTCTCATTGGAAATACTTAAACTTGACCAGTCAACCCTACAGGTTATTTCATGAATAATACTATCAAAGCACAGTTAATAAAAACAAACCCATTAGAGAAAGCAATAGCATTCTAACTATATTTAGTTTTTGGTGATTGTGTGATACCCATTAGGTATGGATTTTAGTACTTCTCGACTCACCTGTTATATTTATAATCAATATGCATAATATATCTAGATCTTTAATTGAAATCAACTGAATCAAAGTATGGAGAAAAAGGCTAGGTGATGGTGAAGTTTAATAAATAAAATGTCTTTGACTTGACAAGTTAGGTGCTTAAAGCTACTTTGTAAAGATCTCTCCTTAATAAACCTTAGAAGTTTGTACTTAAATGAAATACTATCAAATATCTATCCTCTAGGAAAAAGATGATGCAAATATGATCATCTGTTCATTTACTTTTTCTGAATGGTCAAGCATAAAATCTGCCTTCCTTTTATCTGGAAGTAAATGTAGAATACAGGTTGTAAATGACTTTATAATGAGGGTGGTTATAAAAGAGCCATTCTCCAGGCACAGGAGTGTGTTCAAAGCACATGGAGATCTTTTTGTATTTGCTTAAAGAGCTGAGACTGATATACAGAAGCCCAAAATAAGATTTAAAACTTATTAGTTCATGCATTTACTTATCTATGCATTATTTCATCCGCTTGTGAAACAGCATCTCTTGAGTATGTTCCAAACATCACACAGGTTGTGAATACCATGAATATCATATTTCCTATTCTTGTAGAATTCAGAAACTAGTAATGAGCCTGATAATCAAGTAAGTGTAAAACTGTGCTGTGTTAGTTAAGGATGAGCGTAGAAATATGTTTAGTCAGAATGAACTTGTTCTCCTCCTTTTATTGGATCATCCTTTTGACATTATGAGCTTAGGAGGGTAAGGTCAGCTCAGGGGCTTCTAGACAACTGAAGAATAAAATGATTACTTACCAGCTTTCCAACCCTTTCCCCAAAACAATGTAAATGTACAACTTGGATGTGTATAAGTCTTTGCTATTCATTTGTTCATCAACTGTTTATGGAGTACTGTGGGAGAGGTATTCCACTGTTATTAACAAAATCAGGCTCAAAAATCTCTTTCATTTATTCAAAGTGATTATTTTTTTTCTCAAAGAATTCATAATCATGAATGTTGCTATAAAGAGACATTTGTAAGTATACACAGGACTTTTTAAACAGTACACACCACTAATAAGACAAAATTGAAATTCAAATTTTCCTGAACAGTCTAGAAAATAAACTGAGGGCTTCGGGGGGGGGATGGGATAGGCTGGTGATGGGTATTAAGGAGGGCACGTATTGCATGGTGCACTGGGTGTTATACGCAAGTAATGAATCATGGAACTTTACATCAAAAACTAGGGATGTACTGTATGGTGACTAACATAATATAATAAAAAATATTATTATTAAAAAAAAAGAAAATTCACTGTTAACATATTAACTTTAAGAGTCAACAATCTTGATTTAACAGAGACAAACCTAATCTTGGATAAACATCTAGTATGTGCAAACCTTTGTGCCCAGTGCTTTAGATTTAATACTCTGACAGTGGTACTGATAGCTGCATTTTAAAGCTGAGTGTATTTTATCTATTTCACATACAGCTTTAGCGACACACAGGAAGTAAATGGCAAAGTGAGAAACCAAACCAATGGCTTGCTGCCTCTAACCTGTACTGTTTACATTAAAACACTGGTGCTCAAATTTGTTCTGGAAGTCCAGGAGGTGTCTTGTTTTTGCTATTCTTCCACCTGTCTGTATCTCAATCTGCATAACAACTCTCTGTGGGAGATAACATTTTAACAACTTTACAGAAATCAGAGCTTGAAAGTGTTCACAAACGTTTGTGATATCACAGAGAAAGTATCCGGTGAAACCTGACTTTGAACCTAGCTTTGATGAAATCCTTAGTGAAGTGATTCTCAAGTCTGGAGTGGACGAATCTACATTCAGCCCTCACATCTCCTTTACATGGCAAATATAGAGGCAAAATTGGATAATAAGCAAAAATTGTTTAAAAACAAACTCTCCACAAGAGCATCGGGCTTTTGCAACAGAAAGAAAAATCAATTTACCATTTTTAGCTGACAAGAATATTCAGTAATAAAGAGATTGTGAAAGGAGGGAAAATATAAGGAAATAAATGAAAAATATAAGATATTCATCAAAAAACATTAAAGAAAAAAAAGCATTATCGTCTAATTCTGATAAATCAGTTACAATTGTGAAATGATCCATAATTCTTTCTTCTTGCAGTGTGATTAGGTACTCAACATTCCTTGAATTTTATCCCTTATTATTTTGAGTTCATTTTCTTATCTCTTCAGCAAGCAAATCTCTGTTGAATGAATATTCTGAATGTCCTGACATGTACCACTCAGAACATATTTTGCATTTCCATCAGATGGAGATTTAAATCTCATTGCTTAATAACCCGATAGATATTGATATGAGCTTTCACTGAAATTGCATTTTTGCCAGTTATGAACAATAAAACATCTGTGTACTACCTATGCAGGAAGACATTGAAATGTGTGTGAACATATACTACCCCCCAGCTCCCCAATCCATGCCCTTCAGGAATAAAAAAAATAAATAAAAACCACCATTGAATTGAGAGTTGATTGTGTCCAGCACCAGTGACTGACACATGGTTGAGATCTTGAGCCATTTTGCACTAGAGTGAGTTCATTTGTCCTCATGCCTTTTGGTTTCAATTTTTTTCCTGAAAATTGTAAGTGAATTGCATTTGTACACCAAACTACATAATTAAGAAGTAATTTCCATTCACTGAGATCATACAGCACAGTGGAAAGAGCCCTTATTTTACAGTCTGAGAGGCTTGGTTTGGAATGCAGGCATTTCACACATCAGGTATGTGACCCTATGACTTAACCTACCTGTATCTGTCAATTCACTCAACTCAACAAAGACCTAATTAATGCCTAAGGTGGTCTCCACTGTGACACATATCAGGAAATCAAAGAAGAACATGGAATAGACTTCCCCTAAGGGCTTCAAATATCGGTAGGAGAGGTTAGATTTTTAAATAAAATGTGCCATGTGTTGTAAAAGCTAATACTCTATAATTGTATATAGGTTCATCAGAATATAATGAATAAATGGGACACTTCCACCCAAAAGAATGAAATGGGTTTTCATAGAGTTAAGACCCCCCTGAATTAAATTATGAAAGTAGATATGGGTTGGACACTCCAGAAGAGACTTGAGTGTGAACAAATAAATTACTTCTTCAGGTATCTTTAAGAAAATTGGTTTGGCTGTAGGATACAGTCATGTGGGTATGGGAGAGTGTGTGGAGGAACACTGGGTGGGAAAGAAAGATGGGAATGAAATGTTGGAGGACTTTTCATGCCAGACTAGAAAGGGTGTGGGAGGCTTTGCTCTCTAAGCATTCAGGAACCAGGAAGACATGGTAGAATGGTACATGAAGGCCGAGTGTCCTTCAACAAGAGAATGGGTGCCTTTCCTTGAGTATACAGGAGAACTGTAGGAAATTGAGGTGTCTTAAACCTTGTTGGTCCCAATTTCCTCTGTGAGTGAGACAGCATGATCATCAGCTTCTGGGAGACAGAGGGAAAGAGAAGGTAAGGCTGATTGAGGACAAGAATATCTGGGATGGCTACAATAGGGAGGAGCAGAGAGATGTATGTGGTCAGATACCTGTGAAGTGATGTCTTCAGGCATCCAGGGCCAGCTCAGGTTTCCAGTAAAGGATTGGAAATGGTAACAATCAGCACACCTTGATTTTCCATGGCAACACTCAGACAACCAGCTTTAGGAAAGAAGGGAGATTTTTGATGGATCCAAAGTGCGTTTAAAAGTCTAGCTTAGCCTAAGTATTTTCTTCTTGTAACCGACATTATCTCTGTTGTGGGTCTGAAGAATTCTGAGCCTATTCTTGAAGTTCCGTTACCAACTCATAATATTGAATTGGTTGATCCGGAAATGGATGTATTGAAACTTTTAGATTTAATTATTCTTTTGTTTTGGGAATAAGAGTCTTTATTATACTTTAAAAACATGTTACCTTTCATTCAGTCATTCATTTCTTGACTTCAAACCTTAAATTCATGCTGGATTGACTTTACCTTCCATTTAAAATATTTGTTCTGTATTTTTCATCTTTTTATTTGATTTCTCTTATTCAGTGGAATTAACTCAAGCTATGAGAGTAATTTGGTTCTCAGCTTTGCCTAGTGTGTCTCAAAGTTTCTAAGGTATTTCTAACTCATGGTTTTCCTTGGCCGTCAAATTATTTTCTTACCATTGTGATCTCTCCTTTAATTTTCTTTGGATGAAGCTTCACCTGCTCATCTTTGTTTTTATTTAATTCATAACTTTATAAGTACTTTTAAATTAAAAAGGACTTATTGAGAATCTTCTTCTTTTACTTGGAATATATATTTTTAAAAAAAATGGATCGTTTAATTTTTGTGTGTCTGCTAAGCTGCTTTCCTTTTGGGCTCTAATATATGTACATAATTAAAAAGCTGTTTCTTTCCATCTTGTTCATACTTAACATTGACAGCTCTTTCTAGACATTCTACATAGTTTAATACACTCTCTCCTCATTTGGCTGAGGTCTGTTCTTCTCCCAGCAATCTGACAGCTAGGTACCAATTTCCAGGCCTGATATTTGTCAAGAATTGTGGAATGGTGAGCACTCCCATGCAGCTATCTTCTCCATTTGTTGGAAAAACAGTGCTTGATATATTCTGAATATTTACATGAATGCCCTGACTCAGGATGACTCCATCTACCTCAAAAAGTTTGCCTTGCACTTTGGGTCATTTAATTCAGATAATGGAGTGAAGTTTGGCCATCTTTCTCTTGCTGGGATCCTGAGTATTTCCCAGGTTTTTCTGTGATTTGATTTTGAAGAGTTTTATGTTAATATTTTTCCTGATCTGTACACTTTCCCCTCAGGTTGCTTCTCTTCCCATTATGGGATATAAATGAGAATTCTCACATATTGACAACTGAGTCTTGTCCCAAGAACACCAACTGGAGAAATGGGAACAAGCTCTGCCCAAATCTTTTATTTCACTCATTAGCTTTTTTTTTTTTTAAATAATTTGTATTAGGGCTGCCTGTGGAGTGGAGGTTGAAAACATGATCAATAAATAGCATTGGTGTACTTGCCTATGAATCATGAGTTCTGCTTGGTGTCTGATGAAACAGGAAGGATCTCAAACAGGTTGAGGAAACTTCCTTTGAATAGAATTTTTCACATTAAAGCATTGATCACATTCCTGAATCTGTGCTTTTTCTGAAGAGTCTGTCATCTGTTGAATTATGTCCCTCCAAAGGGACATGTTGAAGTCCTAATCTCTGGTATACCTGTAAATATGACCTTGTTTGGAAATATGGTGTTTGCAGATAATCAAGTAAACAAGTTAAGATGAGGTTTATACTGGATGAGGATGGGCCTAAATCCAACAACTAGTATGTTTACCATGAGGGAGAGATTTGAAGAATACGGGGATAAGAGGGTACAAGTGATTGAGGCAGAGGTTCAATGATGTGGCTGCAAACCAAGAAACTCACGGCATCACAAGAAGGTGGAAGGATTCTTCTCTAGAACCCTCAGAGGGAGCATGGCCTTGCCAAAATCTGTTTTTTGACTTCTAGATTTTAAACTGTTGTGGTAAGCCACCCCATTTATGATAACTTGTCCTAGCAGCTCTAAGAAATAAATACAGGGTCCCAGTGGTTTCTCATGAGTGGGAGACAATATAGGTCATGTTTGAAAGCTTTAATTTAGTGGCATCAACACCAATGTTGTAAATTTGATTCTGCAATTTCCTCACTATATGTGCACTTGAAGAATTCATGACTCCTTTAAGACTATTTCCATAAAATAGGGAGAGCCAAACACAGGTCATGAAAAATTGAAAGAACCTGTGAAAAGTGACAAGTACAGAGCCTGCTCGCCTCAAGTAAGAACTGAATAAAAGGTCCACAGCTTCAGATAGGATTAACCTTGCCTCTCCCCCCCAAATATGAAAATTAAACTAGATAAGTGCAGGGAATCTTGCCAGTACATATTATTTTTTTAGTTTCCCTAGATTTCAACCTTCACATATCTAAAATTATAGAGTACTTTTCTGCATTTTTCAAACAGTTATTTAAGGTGCATCTGCCATAAACCAAACACAATGCGTTCAAAGGGAATGCAATGATAGATTTAACAAACACAGCCTCTAGGCTTACAAAGTTTGCAATCTGTAAGAGTGACAGGTAATAAAAAGAGCGCAGACCAAAAAAGCACAGATATTTTAATTATCACTTGTGGAATATAACCTTCCCACAAAAAGAGGGTCTATAAAAGATAATGGGGGGAGTCTAAATCAGCAAAAAGAACTTCCTGATAGTGTTGCACTTAAGGTGATATCTGAAAGATGGGAAGAAATTGACCTTGAGAAGGTCCATACAACTAATGTTTCACACATGGACAATTGTGTGAATAAAGGCTTTGAAGTGAGATAGGAGGTGCATCTGAAGGCAGGACATATCACAATGGACTGGGCCAGTGAGGAGAAGTGGTCTGAAGTGGATTTCATTAAGAGTCAAATAATACAGGACCTTCTAAAGCTCAATAAAGACTTTGGATTTTATTATTAGAATGATACTCCTTGAAGAATATAAGTAGAAGCATCATGTTCAATTCATTGGCTAAAACAATTGCTGTTGCTGCATTGTCTAAGGGGAAAGGTTTGAGGAAGACAAGAGAGGAAATTGAAAATCCAGTAAGAGGCTATTGTAGCAATTCACCAAGGGAGGTGGCATATTTGGAAACTATAGTGGCAGATGGATTTAAATAACAATAGACAAGATATTCTTTTTTTAATAATTTTTATTTTGTTATATTAGTCACCATACAGTACATCTCCAGTTTTTGATGCAATGTTCCATGATTCATTATTTGTGTATAACACCCAGTTCACCATGCAATATGTGCCCTCCTTAATACCCATCACTGGTCTAACCCAATCACCCATCCCCCTCCCCTCTGAAGCCCTCAGTTTGTTTCCCAGTGTCCATATTCTTAAGATGTGGGAATGACTGGGCTTTTTGAAGAATTGAGTTGAGGAAAGAGGCATGAAGGATGTCTTCTCTGGGTTTTACACAGCTGAATGGGGGGAGTTGCATTTTCAAGAACTCATTTATAGAAGACTGGGATAAGGATTGGTTCAGAATTAAGGGTAGGGTGGAGAGAGTTATCTTTGGGGCATGGTATGCATGAATGTTTAAGGACATCCAAGAGACATGTTGGGTATACCTAAGAAAGAAGAATCAAGGCATCAACATCAGATACTAAATACGCCAAGAAAATCCTGACAAATCTATGGAGAGAACAGAAAGAGAAAGAGGCTGAAGTCCCTGGATGTGGGATCGAGTAGCCAGAGAGGAGATTAAATAGGATCCAGAGGGTCTGGAGGGAAACCAGTAGAATGTGCGCGCAGAGAAACCAACAGAGTTGACTGTTCTGTTGTAGAAGAAGCAGATATGTTAGGTCTGCTGAAGCAGCAGAGTTTCAGTAGATGAGTAGAGAGGAATGTATTTTAGACCTGGCAACATGGAGGTTGTTGGCGAAATGGACCTGCAGTGTAGGTAGAGTGGTGCGAGAGAAGTCATAGTTTTGTTCACTTGATGCAAGTCCTCCAAGCTGGACATGTATGAATTGTGGAATTTCTGTATGTATACAATACTTGAATAAAGAGTGAAAAGAATTAGGATGAACCTGGGGGAGAAGAGTGTACAGACTGCTCAGAGCATCCCACCTCCAGAGTACTGGGCAGGTGAGGATCCTGCCACTCAGAGCCGAATCCCAGAGTAAACTTCCAACACATCACTATAGGATGACTCTCGTTAGGTGACAGTCCTCTGAGAATGAGAATGGACCCTCTGTGCCTCCAGGAAAGCAGCAGACCCCATCAGGAAAAAGATTTAAAAGCTGGAACAACTCCAGGAATGGACATTCAGCACATTTTCCCCCACCCAGAGGCTGGTCTGTGTAGGCTTTACCCAGAGGGGTTACAGGAAGCAGCAGGAAGGGGTGTCTCCTGTCCACGCTGGTGTACTTGGGGAATATTCATCCCTGATCCAGTCTTGGGTATGGGAGAGACACACTCCAAAGACAGTAACAAATATAATGCGATAAGACATTAGAAGACGCTGGGGAGACCTTCACCCAGCCTCAGGGGATCAGGGGATTGAGCCGGTACATAAAGGCATGATTCTTCATGCAACACTGACTTAGGACGTGTGGGGAGTAAGGAGAACACTACGGCAAATTCCCAGAGATACGAGTTCTGTAAAGAGGAATGATATAAAGTTAAACATATATTTATATAAAAAATATAAAGAGAAATATATAGGACAATATAGTCAAGTTTCTGTAAAGTCAAGGAGGTAGCATATAATAATATAATATAATATAATATAATATAATATAATAATATTCATAAAACAGGTGAGAAAGAAAATATCTGGCATCTGGCAAATTTTGAATTGCCATACCAGTATCTGGAATTTAAGGTTGGTCAAAAACAAATTCAACCCAAATATCAGAAGACAATAAAAGGCTTTTAACCAATAATTAATGTAATAACCTTTGGATGAAGTTTCACCTGCAAAATTAATTCAGTGTGGGTTAAATATGAGTTTTGACATACATAAAAAAGAACTGAAGTTCGAAGACCATTAATAACGAGTAAAATAAATGACAGTGTCTTCAGGAAGGAAGTATTTAATGAAGTGTCACAGAGGCCAACAATATGCCCGATATTAATTAAGCTCTTAATTAATTATATGATGAAAAGAATAGGCTCCAACTAAATGCAATTTTCTGTTGATAGGTAATGAAGGATGGTGACAACATTAGCAAAAATAGAAAATGCAAAGTGACCTAAAGAAATCAGGAGTTTAACCAGGCACATTCTATGGAGAAATAGTTGCTTTGATGATGAACAAAATTTAGAAAAGAATATAATTTAATATGTTGGTATTTGTAAAATCGGTGGTGCAATGATTCATGAGATGTGTTTATATATCAAGCTAAAAGAAAAGGTATGCAATTAAATTTGTGAGCTAATGGCAAAACTGAACTAACTTGGACTAAATAGAGGGTCCCAGCATAATTTTTATGGCAATAATGATTATTTTTATATTTATGTGCCAACTTATTATTTAAAGCTGCAATAATTTAGGTTAGCAAAGTGCTAACTTTTATCAATTTCTAAGAAGTATATTGAGCACAGGGAAAGTTGGAGACAGTGCTGGACTCTGGTTCCACGGTGGTGCGTTGGGTATAATAGTCCTAATCCAGCATTCTTCAACAGAGAGCCTAAATAAGGATGTTCCATTGCTCTGCCCACAGATGTCTCTGTAAAAATGACTGCAGTGAACAGAGGAACACTACCTTCCTTGTACTTCCGAGTACAAATTCCATCCAAAGACATAATCATTTTCACTGTCACCTGCTTGGTCTAGGTCACTATCCTTTTTAGTCTGAATGATTGCAAGAGCCATGTAATTGATGTCCTAATTTTCACCCTTACCCTGAAGTTTATTCTCCACCCAATGAGCAGAACTATCTCTGGAGAATGAGCCAAAGCATGCCTGCCCCTGGCATAATATTGTCCTGGGCTCTACGGGACATTCAGAGCAAAGCCACAGAGACCTGATGTGGTCCTGCCCCTCCTCATCACCCTCCCCACCTCACTCTTCTCCAGTGAGTGGAGAAGGCCAACACACTCTTGCAGACCAAACACATTTCCCACCACAGGGATCTTAGCACTGCCTGTTGTCACCTCCTGGAGTGTCCTTCTCACAAGGAGCCCCACAGAGTGCCACATGTTTTCCCTGGATCTTTGACAAAATGTTACACTCTCAGCGAAGTTCTTCTAAAGCTCTATTTATAATTATGATATTCCTCAGTGCTCCTCATTCCAATTCTTTACATACATCTCTCCATATAAAATGTCCTTTTAAAATATTTTGTGTAGGGGCGCCTGGGTGGCACAGCGGTTAAACGTCTGCCTTCGGCTCAGAATAAAATAAAATAAAAAATAAAATAAATAAAATCTTTAAAATAAAATAAAATAAAATAAAATAAAATAAAATAAAATAAAACAAAATATTTTGTGTAACTAATTATCCTTTTTGGTCTCCACTGCCCCCTGCCCAAATACACACTCCATGAAGGCAGTACTTTCTGCCGATTTTGCTTATTCTGTATCTCTAGTACTTAAAACAAAAATCTGCCATAAAGAGATCCTTACTAAACACTATGCAGTGAAGTAATAAATGCCAGAGAGGATCAAGTTGTTGGCATGACATCATTGAGTCCCGAGAGGAATCAGGATGTTTCACAGTGGGATGTCTATCTAATTAGATAAGAACTAGGAAAGAGGGGGGAGGCAAAGAATAGGAATACAGTTTTGTTTCCTCTACCTGCCAGTCCATACTTTTAACATCCAGTTTGTTCAGAATATCAAAGGGTAGTATTATTCATCTGGCCCCTCAAATCCCCCAATATTTGGTATATGCAACAGAAACATCAAGAAATACAATGGGATGTAAAGGAGTAAAAATAATACATGGAACTTTTGCTCTTCCCAGGCTGGCATGTCTTTGACTTCGTGCATGATGGCACATTTTGACATGGGAGGTTTGGGGAAGCTAATACAGGCCTAGGTTTCGCTGTTGTAGCTTACGTAGGACACCATCAGCCCTAAGATTCATGGCTGAACAACCATGATTGATGACGACAGCTTTGCCCTGAAGACAAGTGATTCTTCTCCAGTGGCCTGGTTGCAGATACCATGTTGAAGCACACATGTGTAAGGGGTGAGATTAAGGCCTCAGAAAAGGAGCCACAGCTTTAAGGGACCCCTGCAGAGACAGAGGTCTTACTGTCGTCCTGTGGGTAGCTTCCACAAGAACTGACTTTGCATGCATGCTGGCAAGTAGCTCTGCAGCAAGGCTTGGGTTTCCGTATGCTGTGGCTCTTGGCAACTGAGCAGGTTCAGGGCTTTGACCGTGCCGGGTTTCATAGATGCAGGGAATTCAGAATTCAAGGTACTAAAGCTTCATATACAGATTCAGCCTTACCTACGCAGTCATGTCGGAGGGGAAGGCTCAGCTCTAGACAAGGGGATTTTCTTCTACCAGAGTCATCCATATTAAGGAAGCAGAAGAATATTCCTGTTTTTAAACCCCCAGGCAGCAAGTCGAATTTTCTGTGCACTTATTATTGTGGCTGTAGATCCGCCAGCACAAAACCCATTCCGTGGTTGCACCAAAGAGGGAAATATGATGGGGCTAGCGTGAGATCCCCACACTCTCTACATACACAACATGGTCCCATGTATTTCTGGATTGCTTAATCATATAGGAGAAACATCCCTTCATAGGCAGGTGCCCTCACCCTAGGCTGCACTATAACAATCCCATAGACAAGTCCACACTAAGAGTTCCATGACACAGCACTCTTACACCGAAAGAAATCCTCATGCTTTGTTAATAATTCAGAACTTGGATACCAGAAAAAGAAGCCTTGAAGAAGAGATGGAAATTAACTGGTCTAGAATACATTAGAAAAAGAGACAATTAAAGCAAAACCTGCTGACACTTTGCATATTCATCAATATTAAA
The DNA here is from genome assembly GCF_017311325.1 of Ursus maritimus. Classification (NCBI taxonomy): domain Eukaryota; kingdom Metazoa; phylum Chordata; class Mammalia; order Carnivora; family Ursidae; genus Ursus; species Ursus maritimus. Next base: position 99,756,746 of record NW_024425563.1, read on the forward strand.
AGAAAGCTAATCCAATGCTTCTGCAGTGGAAGGGAGGCTGCACGTAGGTGAATCTTCCTCCCAGGCAGGCAAAGCTCTGAGGGCAAAGCTAACCATTTGCTGAGTCCTTGGGCACTTACCCTTAGCCAGCCACAGCTTCCTCTTAATCAGTACTAGTAGACAGGAAGTGTTTCATTGGCTCTACTGGATTTAAAACATAATTTAACAGTAATTCACTCTTCCTCTGGCTATTAATATAATTTAGGATATACTTCCACAAAAAGCAGACCACTGAATATGCCACCCTAAATCCTGCCCACTGAGCAGCCTTACCCCTATGTGGAATTGAAAATCAGTGGCTGTTGCTGGCCTGCCACTGTCTGCAGCATGAGGGAGCCAGCTGCAGACCTTTTCCTCTGCTGACTGTGCAGGGCATGCCCCATGACGCCAGAGGCACAGGAAATGCAAAGCACTAGTTTCAGGTAGCTGGAGTCTATGCACCTTCTTAGTCAGCCTATTTGTCCTTTAGGACTTGCTAGAGGCTGTTCTTTCTTATACACTTAGGGCTTACCAGGTAAAATGGGTCAGAACAGTACATCCCAAAGTGTCATGCATCTTTTATTTCATGGAGGGCATGGGGTGAAGTAACCTGCCTCTCGTTGGGTTAGAATCAATATCCTAACACTTCCCTGACTACTATACCTCTGCAAATTTTACCAATATGTCAGGATCTAAAATTTCACGCGGTTTATCTCCCTCCTCTGGCAGGCTTATTCAAATATCTGAGTGCTTATTGCCGCCTATTCACTGGGTCAAGGTAGCATAATGTTATCAGTGTAATGAACCAGCAAGACATTATATAGAATGTCAAGCTCATCAAAGTCCCTCCGGACTACATTTTGGCAAAGAGCAAGAGAGTGAACATAATCTTGAAACAAATCAACAAAACTGTTTTGTTGTCTATGTAATTGCAAAGTGCTTCTGAGTTGCTGTTAAGAATTTCCAGATCAATAGCTGTGCCAAGTGTCGGAGGCTACCCCACCCCCAGATGCAATGCCGGATAACCAACAGCCATCCTTTGCCACATGTGGTCCATGTGTAAACTTGGCTAACTAGATAAATGAGGACTTGACAGGAATTCCTCTTTAAGTTAACAGTGATTTCTGGAAATTCCTCAAGGATGTAGTTATGCTTTGGGTTCATATCTTGATGTGCAGAGTGTTAGTTCCGGGGGCTTCCATTTGACTCTTTTCACAATATCCTTCATTCCTTGGGCCAAGGAGCTAAGTGAGACTCCTATCATCTGGTACTGAGAAATAACCTCAGTATGGATTCATGGTCCAACTGGGACCCATATGACATAGATTGAGGCTAAAGCCTTATTCTGAACAGTGAACCACTGTTTCATTGCAGGGCTCTGGAAGACAGCATAAGTTTATGTGAAGCATAATATTAAAAGGTTGTCAATTTTTTTCATTTCATTAGATATTATTATTATTTTGCCATTGCCACAGATGTAGGGTTGTCAGATAAATTATAGAATGCCCAGTTAAACTGCAGTTTCAAACAAACACAAATGTTTTTTGATAAATATTGCAAAGAACATACTAACATTAAAAAGTTTGTAATTTATTGAATTCAAATTTTACTGAGCATCCTGTGCTCTTCTCCCCTAAATCTGACAACTCTGCACACAGCTCTGTTGTTTAAAACTCTGGTTAATACTGTGGATTATTTTGGTAATTTTGCTTACCTTGCCTCTGATGAGAAATTGTGGAATGAAGATTCACTTGGCCTTCACCATGTTGGGTTCCCATTTTCCATTGTGCTCATGGAATCAAATCCCAAAGTGGCATCCCGAAGTGTTCTCTCTGCCTGAAGCTTCCGTGACCCACAGTGTAGGATGCTGTGGGGATATGTAAGCCCGGTACTCCTGAATGTGCCGACATGGAATTTCAGGTGAGTTCACAAGGCATGAAAGCTTTGCTTACCAATGGAGCCAATGGAGCTTGTGTCTAAGTGTCCCATCTTAGAATCTCTTCAATGCACAATTTCTGAGGTGCTTCCTGCAAGCCTCTTTAACACATCATGACTAAGCTTCAGTTCTCAGCAGTGACAACCATGCTGTGGATCTCTGTGCTGGCTTTCTCTCCCTCCATGTTTCGTTCTTCCCCTCCCCTTCTTTGGACTTTCCAGGTTATTCCCGAAATAAACTACCTGCACAAGAGCCCTGGTCTTAGGCTCTGCTTTCTGAGTCAGTGAAAGCTGTGGGTAAAACACGGTATTATCAGCTCTTGGGCTTGTTCCTCAACTATATTCCTGTGTGACTTGTTCTTCATAAGCCACCTTGGAGATGAGGGGTCTCAAAGTTGCCATGGAAGGCCCTGGGTTTTCCTCAAGCTTTCTAAGTACACGTCCCTAGTTTTCCACTTCTCTTTTTCTCTATGTATGCTCTCTCTCTCTCTCTCTCTCTCTCTCTTTTTTCCTCTGCAATTAAACATCACAGCTATTTGAGCTACTATCACCTTGACCTCACTGGCACTTCATCCCATGCTACCACAGTGATAATTAGAATTAAATGTGGCCAACACATAGCATAAATCAACCATTTTCCATCCTCCCACACAGACATTATACCTCCTATTATATACAACGGTGTCATGCATTCCTTTTATTATACATGATTATATATATGACAAATCCAACCTCAGAATTTCATTACAAGCGTCTATATCCTGGGGTCTTCTCTAATACTAGTTATTATATTGGTGATAAGTTCAAGGAAAAACAGATGGTATGTGAAAATACAATAATCTGAGAAGGGTTTGCATGTAAAGCGACTACTTGTGGAGGACGCACCACACCTGGACTTGGTAGTGGGCACACGGTTATCGTCAGTCCCAGAGACATGATTGGGAGGGAATGTTCACTGGAGCCCAGCAGAGGGGCAATTATCATAGTTAACTTTTATGTTCAACTTCACTAGGCCAAGGTATCTAGCTTTTGTTCAAACACCAATCTAGATGTCTTTGCACAGGTATTATTTAGTTGAATTAACATTCAAATCAGAAAACTTTGAGTAAAGCAGACAACTTTCCAACCAGCTGAAGGCCTTAAGAGAAAAGACAGCCATCCACCAAGGAGGGAAGGAATCTTCCTCTGAGTAGCCCTTGGGCTTGAGAATGAAACATCAGTGCTTCCCTGGGTCTCTAGCCTGCTGGCCTGCCCTGTGGATTTTGGACTTGCCAGCTGCTACCATCATGTGAGCTAATTCCTTAAAATCTCTGTCTACCTTTGTTTCTTTCTCTATGTATATATCTCTCTAGATATACATACACACTCATGAACACACACACACACACACACACACACACAGAATCCTACTGGTTCTAGAGAACACTGACTAACAGTTACGTATAATTAATTGACTCATTAAGAAGATAACCTTCGGTGAGGAGACGCAATTAGTGAGTTGACCATCAAGGAGGAAGTCAGGGTGATAAATACTCTGGCCTATCTCTATTCCCGCTTTGACTTCTTCATTGGTTTCCTCATAGAGTAAACCCAACAAATAAGAAAACTGATCCTCAATCCATTCAGATCAGCCTTGAAGGGTGAGCAGGATGGAGAAGGGGGAGGAAGGATCTATAGGGATACCTCTATGGGAGGCAGCACACCATGTCTTCTCCACCTTTCTTTTCCCAGCACTGTGTTCCCTGGAAGAAAACAGCATCAGAGAGCAGAAGTCTTCTCTTCCTTTGTGCCTGAATCTACTTACACCACAAAGCATAAGCACAGCTATTATAATACGAGTGGTGTTATTTTGGTCTCCCCTGTCACTTAACCTAGCTTATTTCTCCATGCGTTCACAACTCAGGTAGGAAAAAGGAGTCCTATTATTATTATTATTATTATTATTATTATTAAGAAGAAGAAGAAGATGACGACAACGACATTGGCTATTGTGTTATGCCAAGAATTGTACAAAACTTATCTGCTTAATTATTTTGCAATTACATGTGTTGGCATTATTCCCATTTTACTGATGGTAACTTGAAACTTGCAGTAGAGCGTTGATTGCTGTTGAATATTGATTAGAGCCCATTGCTTTCTGATTCTAAAGCTAAGCTTTTTCCATGATACAGCACTCTCAATTTATAACACAAAACTAAATGTTACAGAAAGGAAATAAATTGCATTTAGAAATTACATCATTGCGTGGTGCACTGGGTGTTATATGCAACTAATGAATCATCGAACTTTACATCAGAAACCAGGGATGTACTGTATGGTGACTAACATAATATAATAAAAAAATTAAAATAAACCTATCTTTGCATATTAAAAAAAGAAAGAAATTACATCATTGACTGAGAATCCTAAATGGAATCAAGTGAATTGTACTTGTTCTTTTATATTAAAAATTATACAGGAAATATGACCTATATTTTACATGGCGGCTACTGTGATAATACTCTGATGAGTTGTGAGTTTAAGACAGAATTAGGTCTATGTTGATGTTTTGTCCACAGTAAATCTAAATTGCAATGGAAAAATCTTGATTCATTTATTATCTTCACAAACAACTTTCAGAAGAAAAATATTGACTGACATCCCAGGGAAGCATGAAAACTGAAGTAACATGCTGAACTCAGTGCAAACTGACAAAACAGGAAAATGATTTTACCTGGGGGCCTGATATTTTTTTGAAGAGATTGCTCTCTATCTCATACTTCTTTCATTTGGGGTAAATAAAGCCTGCAAATTTTTCTTAAGTGAGGTAATTTTATAGGACCCAGACACACCTTTAATGGATTCCTGGTCATTTATTTGAACCGATTTCCCTGTAGATCTGAACATTTCTATGAAGTCCCCAAGGTTGGGGTGGTTGGCAGTGTTCAGATTGTTATGCCATCAGATGGTTGGGGACACAGGGAGAAAGTCTTTGGAAGGACCCCAAGGGAGAGATGTCAATAACAGGACAAGTTCCAATGTATGGGGCACCAGGATGCCTTTTTACTTTATTATTCTCAGAGCCCTCCTTCAGGGAAGATCTCTCTGAATCTTGAGGACTTTCAGGAGAATATCAAAATCTGTTAATTTGCCTTTATAGCCTCCATGAAAGGATGCAGAGCCAGGCAAATGTGTCAGCATTCTTAGGAGATTGGTGTGAGACCACTATGGGGGAGAAGACAGTGTCTGAGCTCCTACATCTCTTGGTAGCACCCCTTGGTGCACACTTGCAGTCCTGATATAACCTTTGTTTAAATACCTAGAATATGGTACACCTTGAATGAAAAAACTTCGAAGGGAGGTAAATGCACTGGCTCTTTCCACTGAGTGCTTGCCCTCCTGCCCCTTTGCAGAACAAAATAAAGGTGAGCATGAGTTATAATATGATGAACAGGGAAAGCTGTTTTATTCTTAATATGTAATTTAATGCTTTGTTAGGATCCAAAAATATAATTTAGCTGATGCGACCTAGAATTCAAAATGCATTACAAAAACAAATCGTAAATCACAGAATACCAAGAAAGGAAAATTGATTAATCAATCTGTTGTTGAAAATAGCAAACAAATTCCCTCAAAAAGTCTGAATCTCCAATGGGGGGAAAACATGATTAATGCATTAAGTTCACCTATTCAGTTTTAAGAAAGGAATGACTGCCTTCTTGACAAATGAAGAAACTTGAAAAGACAGTGAGAGCAAAATGCAAAGACCCTTCAAAAGGATGGGTTTCTTAATTTTCTGGTCAATGTAACTGCTGGATGTGACCAGAGAAACCTCTGTCAGTGGAATAAAGAGAAAGGTTAGGCTCACTAATGCCAGTGCTTTTGCGTTTGGCTGCAGGAGCATGAGTGTGACTGAAGAGAAAGTATCAGGCATGACCCCACCTTTTCCCAGGTGAAGGACTCATTGTGTATCTTGATGTCCATTGTTTGATGTTCTTATCATTATTACTTTATCTCATGGGAAATGTCACATGAGTCATTTAAAGATCTGTTGGTTATAAATCTTTTATTTTAGTTACAACATTGAGAAAAGACCAGCGGCCACACTTAAAAAATATGTAGCAACTTCTTAAAGAAGTTTCTGTGGGGATTTACCATTGACATTTGGCTGGTTACTGCCAGGACTTCAGAATTTGGAGTTTTATAACCCAAGATGGTTGTCTACTTTTGTGGACCCATTTGCTTGCAGTTAATTTCTAGAATACTAGCATTCAAAAAAAGAGCAAAGCAAGTCAGGGCATTAGCAATAGTGGTTACAAAGAACTCAATAACCTAATCTGCATTAAAAAAAAATCCCACTGCATTAACAGCATCATGAATTAAGTGGCCACATTGCACATGTTGCTGCTGCTGGGGATCCACAGTGGGCAATGACTGACAGCCTCACAGCAGACCCCATGTGTAATGACAGAGCATGGATTCACAGGATACATTCTATAACTCCTCTCTATGTTAACTGTCACATGTTGTTACAATCATGCCACATTTAATCAACAGAAACTGACACTAGCAAATAAGAGAGATGCAACTTTCATTCATAAGACAGAGATGCACAGGAAGAACAATTTCTCAGGAATGTTCCCAGATTCATGGCACCAAGTAACAATTGTAAAGAATGAAGAGGGTAAGATGCTGGGATCAGGGAGGAAGCTGGGAACACGCAGCAGGGGTGAATGCTTCCATTATAAACGGTGTCCATTGCGGCCCCACTAATAGCCTCTCCTTTTGTCTGGGAAAGAAAAATCACAAACTAGGCTGTTGAGCAGCAATGGTTTGCATTGCTTTGCCATGTGTCCCTCCTGGAGGAAGGTCTGTGCACAATTCATTATGTAGTGTGGGTTTGTTGATTCTCATTATATAGTTTCTGTCAGATTTACTGCCGTTTAGCTTGCCAGCTCTGTATCATGTTATTAAAGCGTAGAAGAAATGAGAATGATTTTCTTCCGTGCCGCTAACTCAAGGTCTTGAAGCATTTGTTTAGGCTACGGTATGTAATCAGCTAAATATTCTCTCCTAAAATGTAGAAAAGACTTAAATTTTAACCCATTTGTCAAGTGTCATGGATTTTGAAAAGACTATATTTAGTGTGAAAGCCCTCTGGCTCTTCTCCACCAGCACATGGCAGTGGAGAGAAGCAAATGTAATATTAGAAAACCCTGCGGGACAGCCAGAAAATGTCTAGGAGAAGCTTCCTAAATGTGGAGAGAAACAGATCAGGGTTTGCAGTCATTTTAATGTCGTTAGAGGGCATTGCAGTCCCTGCAATCCATTTAGGAGGGACATCTGAGGAGAGGGAAGTGTCACACTGCGGCTTCTGTCCCCACCCCTGACAGGCCAGGGAACATTGCCCTAAATAGAAAAGTCACCCTGAAGAGAAGGGATGGGGACGAAGGTTGGGACCTGCCAGAGTGGAGGGCAGCTGTCATCTCGGACATCCCTGTCCATAGTGCCTATCTCGTGCTCACCGACTCTCGCCGGAACTAGCACAATCCCCTCCTTTTTTTGTTTTGCCTTCAAACAAATTTCTCGTTGTCCCTCCTTCCATTCTAACTGTGTGAGGTTCCTTATCACCATAAGGATAAAAGTCCAATATGTTTTCTGGCTCAGTATTTTAGAGGGTACAATTAATTTCACTTTTAATATCTCATTTGACTCCTGAGATGACCTTAAAGGATAATGGGTAAGTAATTACTGTCTCCCTGATGAAAAACCTCCATGACAAGCTCAGGTATATATATCACATATATATGAGACATATATATCATATATTTATATATATATATATGGACACACAGCTAATAAATGATATATCATTTTTAAAAATTATTTTTAAACTATAGGAAAATGTTTAAATTTGTCAAAAGTAAGTCATCTGTAACAAAATAAGGCTGTTATCAATTTATAGTAGAGTTTGGGGGAGTCAGTGTCCATTGTTTTTATTCTTATTTTTTTAAGGATGGGCTTAATACACTGCCTCTTTTTAAAACACAGCTAAATTCTCTGAATGACAGATACCTCCCAAATAACTGGAAGGATGTTTCTTCTGCCTAAACCAAGGCTATGACGAGGAACAATATCTTATCAATGATTTCTGCTATCTCCTATTCTTCAATACATTTTTTTATTAGTGTCCATGTTCAGACCCCATTAGAAATATCTCATCTGGCCATCTCTCAAAAGTAGGAAAGCATGCTTCACCCAAGGTTGTCGTTCAGAAGGAAAATAGATGAGGGACCTTCAGAACTCCTTTTTGCTCATTAACCCATAACCTACCTGGAAAAGGCTGCATCCGGCCCTCATTCGGTCTCTGCAGGGTTGGTGAGGGGCTTTGTCCCCACAACAGTCAATACAGAAGAGAAGGATGCTGGAGTGTCTCTCCTCAGATTTCTGCCAGGAATTCCTCTCTTTGAAAAAGTACTCCAAACTCCCCATAAATATGAGTCATTCTTAATTTTCATTCATTTCAGCTCAGTGGATTTTACTACGCATGTGGTGGCTCAGGCTTTGGGCTCCCGTGATATTGGCTGCATGCCCCATTTCCTTATTTTACACTATGCCCTTTCTCTGACCTTTCCTTCTGGGATACACCAGTGAGCAAAGCTCAGCATGTACCTCCATAGCGCTTTGTTCTGACCCCCATAACCTAGGCCAGTAGTCACTAGTAGCAGTTGTCAAAGTACTGCTGTACTAGTTACTTGATAGTTAATTACAGTACTAAATGACATTGCTGCCGCTCAGGCCCCTGCAAACCCCTACAACCCTGGCAGATTCAGTCCTGGAGGATTCAGTTGGGCCTTGCCTTGCCACTAGCCAGCCAACCTAACACTTTCCTGTAAGTTCAGTCCCTCCATGTTTTCAAGCCGAGAGCAAGCTGGGACATGGGATTGGGGGTAAGACTCCATTTCTCGTAGTAGCATCCCTGTGGCAAATGTCCTAAGTCCTTCAGGGGTTCTCTGCTTCTAGATAGTCCTTTTCAATTTTTTTTTTTTTGGCATATCTGAGATTTCTTCTTTGTCCATCAAGCTGTAAGAGATTATCTAAATTAACCACAGTTGATGTCAAAGCTTTTAAAACAGAAGCAGAGGTAGCACTAGCAGAAGTGGTGGTGGGAGAAAAAACATCTTTTACCTTTCTCCTGAAATCTATGGAGAAGGCCTTCCAGGCCTGAGTATTCTGGGTTTAGGAAGAGTGATGTAAAGGAATAAGGTATTCTTTGCGGGTCTTCACTTCCTGCCTATGAGGGGCCCCAGGGCTATTTGTCTAATATGATAATCATCAGCAGTACAAATATGTGAACGTTTTGATGATGATCTCATAGATAGATGATGATTTCATAGATAGGCGATAAATAGGTGATGATGATGATAGATGATAGATGATAGATAGATAGATGATAGATAGATAGATAGATAGATAGATAGATAGATAGATAGATAGAAGATAGGTAGATAATAGATGATAGATGGATAGATAGTTGATGGATGGATAGATAGATGATAGATAGATAGATAGATAGATAGATAGATAATAGATAGATGATAGATAGATAATAGATAGATAGATAGATAGATGATAGATAATACACAAATAGATATATAGATAGATGATAGACAGATAATAGATAGAAGATAGGTAGGTAATAGATGGATAGATAGATAGATCACGATCATTGCAAAGTTGGTGCTCACATTCAACAAATCCCTAAATATATCAAGTCCATTCTATTCAAATAGGATGTATCAATCAAACAAAACAGACAACCAAGTGCTTTTATGTAGCATACACTGAAGTGGGAGACAGAGAAAACAAGCAGATAAATAAGTAACGTATGCAGTAAATCACACAGTGTAAAGGGTTACATCAAAAAATAAACCTGGTTGAAGGAAATGGAAGGAATGGTGAGGAGGAAATGTTTCTCAAATAGTGAGTCATTATGTAACAGTCTGAAGGCTATCAGGGAAATGTTTCTGCCAGAGGGAATATGAGAGCAAGTTCAAGGCTCTGAGGTGAGGGTATGGTGTTCTGAAGGAAAATCAAGAAGGTACATTTGACAGCGGTTGAGTTCAGACAAGTGTTGAGAGGCTGGACCATGTGGTCATATAGCCACTGAAAATCTTTGGCAATTACCTGAGTATGATAGGAAGCTGCTGGGGGCTTGTCTGAAAACCGATATGAAACAAAATGTTTTAGAAGGGTTGCACTGACCACTATTTTGAAAATAGTCTGTGATAGCACAGGAGCAAAATCAGAGAGACCATTTTAGTGGCTGATCCCAACAATCCAGGGAAAGGATGATGTTGACTTACACCAGGGCAGTGGTAGTAATGGTGGTGAGAATTGGTCAGCTTCTGAATATACTTTGAGGATAGAACTGAAGGTGTTTTATCAATGGAATGAGTGGAGTATATGAGAGACATGGGGAACTAAAGACAGTTCCCACGGGCAAAACTCAGGGATTGGATTTACAACATTGCTATCAACTGAGATAGAAAAAGAATGGATTTGGAGAAAGATCAGGAGTTTGGTTAGGGGCATGTTGAATTCAAAGTCTTTGTTGTCATCAAAATGGAAATATCAAAGAAGCAGGTGCGTAAATACGACCAGAATTGAGGGATAAGATCTGTGTTTTAGCTATGCACATAGAATTATCAGCATATAGATAGATGTATAAAAAGCCAAAGCACTTACCCAAGGATTGTGCTCTTGGTTATTCCAACTGTCAGAGGTTGGGAAATGTGCAGATGAAGACAAGAAGATTGAAAAGGAGCACCTAGTGAGCCACGAAGAAAACCAGCAGAGTGCGGCGTCTTTGAAGAAAGAAGGAAAAATGTTTCCAGGAAGACGGTGTGATCAGCTACAGTAATGCTACTGACAGTCAGTTAAGGATGATGAGGACCAGTAATTGGGTTTAGCAATGTGCAGGTCACTGGGGATCTTGCCAAGAACACTCTTTAGTTTGAAGGTTTTCATATCTAATTGGTCATGCTAAAACAAACCAGAAAAGAAAACACAGCTACAAGCGATAAATCTAGTGAAGTATATATAAAAATTGAACAGTAATTAAAGCTTCATATTTTCTGACAAAGGAATTGGTTAACAGAAACTACATCCAGAAAAGCTTGCCATCACTCCAAGTTGGCTGTTGTCCTTCACTGTGCAGGATTCCTTGCTTCTTCCTTCATTGTACTTTCACTCACTTTCCTAATGTCACCAAATGGCAGTTCTGAATGCTATTTAAAGATTATAGTTATGGAAAAAGAAGAAAAAGGAGAAAGAGGAAAAAGAAGATAGACAGGAGAAGAAGATGATGATAGATAACATAGTTAATAAATAGATGATGGATGGATAGAAGTATGTATGTCTGGGTACATGGATCTATGCATGGACGGACGTATGCATGTATGGATAAATAGATATAAAGAGAATACGTGTAAGCAGGACAAAAATTGAAGTATTTTGTAACTGAATCTCAGAAGTGACACCCCATCACTCTTGCCAAATTCTATTCATTAAAGCAATTTACTAGTTCTAACCTTCACTCAGGAGAAGGGATTGCACTAGGGGTAAATACCAGCAGGTGGGGAATCATTGGGAGCCATTTTGGAAGGTGATGCCCACAGAAGATTAGGTCATAAAAGATTTGAAGCTTCCAGCTTGCTCTTCAGGACCAGCAAGTAGCTGTACAGAGATGTCCACGAGGAAAGGAGCTTAGGCTTCCTACTAAGCACTAACATGAACTTGTCAAGGATGGGAATGAACTACCTTAGAAGCAGATCCTAAACCCAGTCAAATCTTCAGGTGACCACTGGCTTAGCCAACACCGTCCCTGCAGCCTCATGTTAGGCACTGCGTCAGAGCCGGGCAGCTAAACTGCTCTCGAATTCCTGACCCACAGAAACTGAGTGAGTAATCGGAGGTAATTTGTTAGGCGGTGGTTGATAATAACAACACATGCAAACACTCGTAATTTTCCTTCAAGAAGGCTCTCCATGGCCTTCTCTGGGAGTGTCATGATCAGAAATGCTTTCATGAATACATCCATCAACCACCTCTGTAAATCCCCCCTATCGTGGAGGGGGTCCTTCATGTTCTGTGTGAAATTGTGCAAAGAGCTGATTTAAATTGTCAGCACTACAGGCACCTAAGATCTGAGGACTGATTTTTTTTTCATCTTAATAGAACTTTTGGACAATAAATATTATGTAGTTTAGAATCTTACTTGTGAAAAAAATTTTTTTTTTTTTTTAGAAAATGTCTAGCACTTTTTGCTAAAGTTGCACCACTTATGTTTGTAAACTGGCTGAAATCCTTCTGCATGTCACAAATTTTGCTCAGTTTTACACTGAAGTATTATGGAAATAGAAGAAATTTAGGTTCTCTGCAGCAGCCTGATGGTTTTTAGGGACTAGAAAAACCCCAGATTGTTTCATTGCTAAGGAGCTTACTTACTCAGCAGGTCACCTGAAACAGGGTAAGAATGAATTCCAACATTAAAATCAAAGGCAATTCCAACTGCTCACCCTTTAAGCAATGCGTTTCGTGTTTATGCACCCCGGTGTCCTGCTGGAGGTACTGGTGTTGATGCCCCACTGAAGCTAGTGATAAAGGTGAGCTGGGGTCTCCAACTTTCATCATGAGGCACCCTTATTTGCTCTCAGTGTCCTGAGGTGAAGTGTAACAGGGCTTGGGACCTTCGTTTGCCTGCACTCTTGCCCCTAAGCATAGACATCAATTCCCATCCAGCCCAAGCCCACCTATACTTGAACTGCACACACAAACACACACACACAAACTCAAATATTCACACAAAGAGAATAAAGCCCTATCTGGTCTCTCCATCCTGCTTTGCTGGTTTTGATTTACAGACCATCTTATAGTTTTTGCCCATTTCATTTACAGAACATAAATATTTCTTAACCTCACAGTACCAACAGACAGCATTTCTTTCTTGAATGTCCCATTTATTTTATCATCTAACATCAAAGCTTTCCCCGAGGCATCTGCACACATTTCAGTGATTTCATCTGAGAAAACAAAAGTTAGTAATACTGACCCTCAGATTTGAATTCTCATGGTTCCTTCAACAGGGGGAATAACTTTCTCACCTTTGTTGACCTCACCAAGAGTTCAGCCCTGCATTCCTAGTTGGACGACCCAAAGCCATAAACTCTCTGAATATCTTGAGGGAAGTCAAGTGGTATAAAAATACTTCAGTAGCTGGCTCTCCAGTCTCTGATTTAACTTGTACTTAAATTTAGCTCCCTAAGTATCTTCTTAAGGGAAAGTAGTTCAGCAGGAGCCAAATAAAATTGAAGTGCCTATTCTCGTTGAATTGTAAGATCATCTAGGCTCCATTTCTTTTCCTAAACCCTTCTTTTCTTTTCTCAGGAGCCTTAATTCTTTTTTCATCTGGATCCCAAAGGAAATCAGAGCAGACTTGGACAGATGCCATATTCTCCTCTGTGGTGGATTTTGCTTTGACATTCATCATCATATTATACATGAGAAAAGAAACAACATGTGAACATGTGTTTTATGCCTGGCTTGTGCAATGCATTAGTTTGAATAATAGGCTCTACCCAGAGGGTCACTACAATCTGTTGGGGAGGTGAAAATATTACCATCTCACCATCATCATCATCATTTCTCTTAATAGCTGGATACTGACTGCTATAAGTGGTTGACAATCTTAAGAATGAGACATTATAGTCCTTTTATACAGATGTGAAAACTGAGGCTTAAGAGATTAGGTATTTTATGGAAGATAACCAGGCTAGTAGGAGGCAGGACAGGGTAAAAATCCACAGGCTCTGCCTCTAGAACCCTGATTCTTAGCCACTGCAGTAAAATGCCTCTCCAAAAACAATTACATGTTGTGCAAATTTCTTCTGGTCCTGACAACAGGGTTCTGAAGAAGGGACATGCCAGTATTCATTTGCCAGAGCACAGTTGCCATGGGATGCAACAGGGATCCATCAGGATTGATACTCTCCACCAAACCCACCTTCCTGAAATCTGTACAGTAGCCCATGTGAACAGGTCCCTGTCGTTCTCAGAATCCTTCCCCCTCTCCACGTCCTTACTATGGTAGTGCATAGATAGTTCATTCACTTCCACCTGCGAACCCACCTTCGCCTGCACCTGAGATGTCTTCTCTTCCTTCATTTTCTCTAATTCACTCACAGGTGAGCACTTTCTCTTTTCCCCTTGCAGCAAACCTTCCTAACATCACTCAAATCAATTTGCCTTGAACCGATAGGTATTTTGACATAAGACAGGGCTGTGTGGAAGGCATTAAAATCAGGGTGGCAACATTTAAGTTTAATCATCTATTTAATAGAACACTTTCCTAGGGTCATCGGAACTGTCAGTGACATTAAAAAGTGTTTAACTGTTTAAGGACCATTAATCTGGAGGGTGATGCACGCTGGATTTCAGGGACAGAGTAAATTAAGTTACAGCTGCATTGTGAAGGGATACTTAACATATTTTCTTAAGAGAATACAATTAGTTAAAAACAAAGAACTATATACTAATACATACAGAAATAAGGGAGAATAGTTGGCCTGCTGGGGTTTACAAAATCCTTACAGACTGAAAAAGCAGATCATTTTCAGACCCTTATTTGAAACAAGCATTTGCAAATCATCTATCTTTGCTGTCCCGGAACCTCACAAGCTTAGTTCTGAAGGAAGGCTGAGATCTCTGTGGACTTGCATAGTTCTTCACTGAGTCTCATTTTTACTGTCTCTCTTCACATACAGCTTTGTACCAGACTGCCTTGCAGATATAACCATTTCTCTGGATAGATTCTTGTTCCGTAGGGACAGGTTTCCATTTCCTCCCTCGCTCTAAGGAAGTGAGGTGTATGGCAGGTAGGATGCACAAGATCTTCAGACCCCTTCCTGGCTCTGATTTCCATCCTTGTGATTGTCTTCATCCTTGTGGATTGAAAAGCACAGATTGAGTATTTGAGAATATGCTTCCAGCACTAATGGGGAAATAAGTGAGTAAATTAAAACTTCATGCCAAGAAGAGGGAGAGGAGATAATGAAGCAAACAGAAAGGGTCTGTTGAAAGTCATAGCTGAAGGGCTTCTGCTTCATTCCCCAGGTGAAATCACAGCAAGGGCGGGAGACTCTGTTTGAAGATGAATAGCTATTAGCGAGTCTCTGCAGAGAAGCATACCCTAAAAGCCTCTCCTTATAATTCCACTGTGGCACTTTAAATAGCACAGGTGCAGATAGATGAGGACAAGCTCTATCTTCAAGAGTCAGTCAGACCAGAATGAAGAGTCAAAGATCAGATAGGAGAGTGGACATGTTATCAGGCATTGACAGATGCTTGTGTTGATGCACATGCTTGAGAAAGTGTTTGGGTCCCCATCTACAACTTCCAGGGAAAGCTGATATGCCTGCAGACTTCCACATTCCTTATTGAATTTTCTGGAAATTCGGCAAACTCCCATGTCATGAGGAGAGGTTGAAGGGCTTCTGCATTTTCCCTAGGAATTGGTTTACAACCACTTTGGAGAAATACAAAATACAAATTACATTTAATCATAGAAAAATAAAATTATATTTTCCACATCCAGTGGTCAACAGTGTCATCCTGAATAAGAGTAAAAACACTCTAATGAATCATCGAACTTTACATAAAAAAAATTAAAAATTAAAAAAAGGAGTTAAAACACTCAAAGAAGAAAATAAAATAAATAATTATGATTGTTCATCCCACCACCCAAAGTTAACATGTTGATATCCTCCTTTCTAAGTTAATTTCCTTAGGCATGCACTTTATACGTTAACAAAGAAACAAGAAACAGAATCTTAGTCGCCTCTGCAAAGTGTCTTTTTTTTTTTTTTAAGATTTTATTTATTTATGTGACAGAGAGACAGCCAGCGAGAGAGGGAACACAGCAGGGGGAGTGGGAGAGGAAGAAGCAGGCTCATAGCGGAGGAGCCTGATGTGGGACTCGATCCCGGCACGCCGGGATCACACCCTGAGCCGAAGGCAGACGCTTTAACGACTGCGCTACCCAGGCGCCCCTGCAAAGTGTCTTAGGGGACTACTGATGCCCATCTTCAGGAGAGATGTTTAACGACACACCTTGCACACATATCTGGCTACAGTGCATGTTTCAAAAGAAGGAAGAATGAAGAAGAGCTGAAGTAGTATGGTTTTAGTATGGATTTGAGTATAACAGTAAGGGGTATCAAAACAACAGAGGAATGGGTTCTATTAAGGACCTTAACAGAGAAGAAATTCCCATTGTCAGGGAATTTTCAAGAACATTCCAGCAAGTTTTTATGTAGTATGCAGGTTTTTTTTTTTTTTCATTTTCGTTTTCTTAATTTTTTTTTTATTAACATATAATGTATTATTTGTTTCGGGGGTACAGGTCTGTGATTCATCAGTCTTACCCAATTTGCAGCACTCACCATAGCACATATGCTTCCCAATGTACAACACCCAGCCACCCCATCCCTTCCACCCCCCTCCTAACAGGGTTTGAATTTTACCTCAACTCCAACCCCACTCTACAACATAACAGTGTCTAAAAAAAAAAGTCCTTGTCATATGGTAACTTGTGTTTGTGGTGCTTCCTCCAGGTAAGGGTTGGTCAAAGTTCAGAGAAAGAACAGCTGGTACCAGGATCCAGACAACAGTAACAATACAAGCCCAATGAGCACTGTTGACTGCTTGCCCACAAGCATTGGATTTCCTCCTTTTCTGTAGTAAGCCTCAGCTTGTTCTCTGATTCGTGTCCAGACACAGTCATCTCATCCGGATGTGACTCCAGCTGGGCAAGGAGAGTTCCACCCATTCTTTTAATTATAATGTCAGAAGTGGACATTTGAACCAATTCTGATCAATTCTAAGTGAGGAGAGGTTTGCTAGAGGCTTCTAAGAAAGTGCTTCATTCTCAGTTGAAGGTGACAGGGAGTCAAGCTTCTCTCCTTCTGGAAATCAAGGAAAAGTGTCTCCCCAGTTGTCCCTGGTGTTCATTTTCCATCAGCAAAGAACCAGGCAATGCTAAAGCTGACTGCCAACAACAAAGGAGGAAATGCCAAACATCTGCCTCCCTACGGACATCCTTTTGCTGTTGTCGTTATTTTAGAAAAAAATTATTATTTATTTTTAATTGAGGCATGCTTGACATACAGTAGTCATCTGATTTATTAGTTTCAGGTGTACAGCACTATGGTTTGACATTTACATACATTACAACATGCTCGCCACATTAAGCGTAGTCACCATCTGTCACCGCACAAAGTTATGACAACATCATGGGCTATATTCCCTGTGCTGTACTTCACATCTCTGTGACTTCCTTAGTTTATTACTGAGGTTGGTGCTTCACAGTCCCCTTCCACTGACATCCTCGAGCCACACACCTGCCGACCCGCAGCTGCTCTGACCACTCGGCCAGCCCTCCTGCATTCATCTTTAACGCATCCTGGCAATTACAAGCCAAGACTGCTTTTAGTCTTTTTGCTTCTCTATTCATGGAGAGGGTTTTTCTGGGTGTCTCTGCTTGACAGATGTGACTTGTGAAATGTTTTGTTTGTGGCATTTCGAGAGTTAAGTTGTCGACGTATTTTATACATTTCCGTGGTTATTGATCTAATCAGGTCTGGTTTTTTGTTGGTAATTTAACTGAATTAATTGCCTAGAAAATTGTCTCTTTTTAAATTTATTGGCACATGTTTTGCATAAAAATCTCTTAAATTTTAATGCTGTCTACATATTTGGTTATTTTTCTCATGTGATGCTTTGTATATTTGCTTATATTTCTGATTAGATTTACTTCATGTTTATTTACTTCCTCTTAAAGACTAGCATCTGGTTTTCATTTAAAAATTTCATGTTCATTATTTTCTAGCAGACGTTTGCTTTTTTTGTTTCCTTCATTCCTTCTGCTCTCCTTTAGTGTTTTGTTTTAGTTTCTGTAACTTTTCTCTTTGAATAATTTGCCTCATTTATTTCCCATTTTATTTAATAATAAAAAATACACAGGATTGTAGATTTTTCACTGGTTTGCTTCTGGCACCCATTCATTGTCATTGCTTTGCATTTCCTTTCAGCCAGAAGGACTATGAGCCCACGAGGGTAGGGCCTGCTAGCCCTGGGGTAGCCACTCTCTATGGCAGGTGCACATCCTGGGCCAATTACATCCTCTGACCCCTTCCTTCCCAGGCTGTATTGTGGTGAAGTTTGATCTTGGAATAAATGAAGGAGATCATTCCATTGGAAAAGACAATTTGGTCTGGCATGCAGAGAGGCAGAATTTAGGGGAAGCAGTTGATTTTTTTTCTTTTCTTTTTTTTTTTTCTTTTCTTTTTCTCTTTCTCTACTTGGTCTATTATATTTTAGGTACTTAGCCTTACTTTAATTAGTGGGAACTCCTCTGGTATTTTTTACAGGCTGTGTGTAAAATAGCTTCTTATAACATTCTAGTAGTCTCTTACGTAGATTTCCATTGTGACCCACTAATGTGGCCACCCACTCCCTTTCTGCCTCCCTTCCCATTTCGCAGTGGGATACTGTGTAGGAAGCTCAAAGCATTGCAGTGAGCTATGTGCATATTTTTGGGTAAAGGGAAGAGTTTATTTAGGAAGGGTTTATGTGAGACACACTGAGGAGCAGAAAATGGGAGAAAACCATCATAATGACTGAATCTACTGGAGTTGGACCATCTCAGTAATTGCATTAGGCCCTTTAATTCAAACACTTGTTATTTACAGGTGGTAGTATACTTTCATTAGCATGGATATTATCAAAAAAAAAAAAAGGAAAGGGAAAAGAAAAATACAAAAAAGAAAAAGAAAGTAACAAATGTTGGTAATTATGTGGAGAAATTGGAACACGTGTGCCTTTCTGGTGGATAGCAGAATGGAGCAGCCTCTGCAGAAAATAGTCAGGCAGTTTCTCAAAAGGTTAAACATAGAATTGTCATAAGACCCAGCAATCCACTCTGAGGTGTATGCTCAGAAGAATTGAAAGTGGGGACTCAAACAGAGACTTGTAAACCAATGTTCGTAGCATCGTTTTTCACAATAATCTCAAGGAGGAATCAAAACAATGGTCCAGCAGTAGATTAATGAATGAAAAACACGTAACATCTACATACAATTTATATTATTCAGTCTTAAAAAGGAAGGACATTCTAACACTTGCTGCAACATAGACAGACTTTGAAGACACTACACTAAATAAAATTGGCTAGACATGAAAGGACAAATGTTACAGTCTACGTATATGAGATACGTTGATTACTCAAATTCATATCAACAGAAAACAGCAGAGGGCACCAGGGGCTGAGGAAAGGGAGTGATGGGGAGTTATGTTTTAATAGGTATAGAGTTCCTATCTGGGGTGATGAAAGAGCTCTGGAAATGAACAGTATTGATGCTTGTGCAACATTGTAATGTACTTGATGCTGTTGAATTATACACTTAAGTATGGTTAAAATGGTAAATTTCATGATGTATATTTATTGCAATACAAACAATTTTTTTTTAGATTTTATTTATGTATTTTCCAGAGAGAGAGAGAGCACAAGCAGGGGGAGCGGCAAGCAGAAGGAGAAGCAGACTCCCTGCCAAGCAAGGAGCCTGATGTGGGGCTCTATCCCAAGACCCTGGGATCATGACCCAAGCGGAAGGCAGATGCCCAACTGACTGAACCACCCAGGTGTCCCTACAATAAGGACAATGTTAAAAGATAAATGTTGGTATTTGCTCCATTTATTTCTCAACCTCCTAAAATACTGATGACTAAGTCATTACATATAAATGCTGGAGAATCAGGGCTTTTGTGTAAAGGTCTCACTTTCTGGAACTCATCCTTACACTATCTTGAGAACATTCCCTCTTTTAAACTTTTACTGGAGAAAATTCCACTCATTTCACTTATAAAGATTCGAATTACTTGTAGCTCTTAACTTTATTCTTACATGTTTCTGACCTAGTGAGCTGCATTTAAAATATGTTGCTTCTTCAAGTCAATCTTTTAACAAATACTTATTGAGCATTTATTTTATGCTAGGTCATTATGGGTTTGGGGATGCAGCAGTAAATATATCAAAGTATCTGCTTCCATGGTTTTATATTCTAATGTAGGCAAGATAGACAATAATCACATAAAAGTGCGACAGATGATATTGCAAAGGTTGGCAGACTCATGAAGAAAACTAAATCAGGGAAATAAGAGAGGAACTGTGCATAGGGGAGGTCCAGTGAATCATCAGCCCTATAGTAGCGAAGGCTCCATCAGGAAGTGGCATTTGAATACAGAGGGCGGCAGCAAGTGTGCCAACCTGAAGCCATCAGGAGGAGCAGTGAGCTGGGCTGAGAGAAGAGCCAATGCACGTGCCCTCAGAGAAGAGCAGGCCTGGCAGGTTTGTGCACAGAAGACAGTGAACAGGGGAAGCTTAATGGAAAATGGGGCCCCAGAGATTGGGGGAAGGGGCAGCGCAGCCTAATGGGTCCTGTGGGATCTAGTCAACAGTAATGCCTTTGGCCATTTGACTCAAGGGAAATGGAAAGATTGGAAGGTGTGGGGTGGTGTTGAGCATGTTTCATGCTGGTGTCTGCCTACCAAAAGGGATGCCATTGGCTAGGAAAGCTTGCTGCACTTGCCTTGGCCCGTAGGACTGTGGTGAAGCATGAGGGAACTTTGAAAGAACAAGGTTTATCATTCACAAGTTCTGGAACATACATGGTGCATTTGGGGCCACACAGAGAGGCCTGGAGTAGGGAGTGAGAGAGAGATAGAGAGTGAGCCTGGGGCTCTGGTTTTATTAGGGTCCAAGGGTAGGGTGGCTGGGGTTTCACAAATTCACTCTTTATTGGAGAATTTATAACATTAGAGCAGAACGAGAAAAGCAGGGTGACTCAGGTGGCCAGGGATCCAGGCCACCCAGGGCTTTCTAAACATGAAGTTCTCCATGTGCGGGGGCAGCCTGGCTCCTTATCCTCTTATTCAGCTAGTAATTGTGTCATATAGATGGCAATTTGTTTATTGGAGATGGGTGTGTTTGAAATGGACACCTTGGCAATCAGAAGCTCAGTGTCAGGCACTTACCTACAAAGCTCCCTGCTTTGCCCTAGAATTCTAAGTCTTTGGGCATCTTGTTTTCTAAAACGGCCACAAACACTCTGCTATGTTTCTCTGCAGTGTGATTTGCAGCTCCTGCCATTAACTGGTGGCAACCATTGAAAGGTGGGTTAGGCTACGATGCTGCATTAGTCAGCTTGGGCTGTGTAACAAAACAGCATAGATGGAGTGACATGCACAGCAGAAATGTGTTTCTCCCAGTTCTGGAGGCTAGATCACATATATATGGGTGTGAAATATAGGATGTGTATTTACACACACACACACACACACACACACACACGCACACACATTTTTTCCCCTCATTTGAACTTCATAACAAACTAAAACAAGTCAAATGTTTCTGTTGTGCTGAAAAGAATACGCAAGATCAGAGAGGCTACCCAGCTAGCAAGTAGAGGAGCCATTTGCTTTTTTTCCAGCAAAGCATGCTACTTAGAGGTCTTACTGTGCTGTAATTCCTTGAACGTGTATTATTCACTTCACTGACTGTGAACTCCTTGTGAACAGAAATCATGTACTATTGATGTACATTGTTTCCTTTTTGAAGTGCCTCAAACACAGTTGTCATGAAATAAAATGCATGCTTGCTTTTCAGCTAGACAGATGTTTCTAACGTTATAGGTAAGTTTAAATTTCAAAATTCTAATTTTCTTCAATTAGGAAAAGATTTTGTTATGCTGACAATAAGAGATAAATTTCAGCACTATTTGTATGAACATATTCCACATGCATCGATGCTAAGATTGTGGTATTTTACTTTAATTTTATTTTTTTTCTCAAGAGAGAGACACTAGATTATTCACATTATATCTGTAACGTTCTTTATCTAGATGGCTTTCCACTATACAGGATCTATGAATACTTACGGTCTTTTTTTAGAGTACACCCAATTGTCTCTAATCAAACTTAGTATATATTTAAATGTTAAGTAGATGTTATTTCTGATTATGGTGTCTGAATTTTTTTTTCTGTCCACAGCCAAATATAACAGTCAAACCTCATTGATTTCTTTGAAGCTCAAAGAAATCCTCATCTTTAACATTTCAGGAAGTTCATGAGCCCTGACAGCCTCCTTCTGTAGAATGTCGTCAGGCCAGCAGATTGCTATCCTCGCACTTAATTTACATACTAGCCGCACAGCACCGCACCAGCCAAGGTAGGATGGAGACGGCAGAGCCACGCTGGTGATGTTGTCCACATGCTGTGAGTTGAGAAATACAAGACGGTCCCAGATGCCAAATGAAGTCTCTCCCATTGCTTTACATTTCCCGGAATTCAATCTTCCAATTTCGATACTGTAATGCTTGACTTTCTAACCACGCCCTCGTTGGTGCTCCAAAGCGATGGAATGGAGAGCGAGGCCAGGCTGGTGCGCCGAATCTACACGTCCTGTATCAGTACACTGGTCGTCCATTCTGCCACTACTACCTACCCAGTCCAAAAGGGTAATATTCATGGGACCAGACGCCTGTCCCTATTAGTTGATTCTCCCTATCCCATTCCCGAATCCATCTTCATAACAACCCATGTTCTACAATAAACAGAGGACTCGGTATCAAGAAAGACCGCAGATACGCGTCTAACTACACGCATGTCACTCTTATCTCAGAGATGCTTATTCTCAAGGATCCTGGGTAATTCTCTTGGAAGCCCTGGGTTTTCTGTGCTACTTGCTTCCACTCAATCCTCACCATCTGACACAGGGCTGTCCTGAGGTCCTGGTATTAGGGATATCGCTCAGAGCCACATGTTTTCTAATATCTTCATTGGTAAGTTAGTGAATACTAAGACACCACAGATCTTAAAAGGTAGATATGAAAATGGAAGATAATTCTTTAAAATCTGTATCTCTCTTGATCTTGCCCCACTACTTCCTCTTTCACAGAAAATTATTTCTGAGAGATATTGGTTGATCGCATGAACACACACACTCACACATGTACATATACACATGCATGAGGACCACAATAAGCAGATTTTTGAAAACTGTCTCATAATATACTTTGTTTGTAAAGTGCTTTACTTTTTTGATTCCTCTAAAAAGTCCTGCAGCAAAGGAACTGGTTTAATTCTGTTTAATCTGATACACTTTCCAAAACTTATTTGGGCCCTATCAAGGTATAAAGATAAAAGAAAGTACAAGATGTCACCAGGAATGTCCTATTGAATAAAGACAGGATCTGAGAGTAGAAGGAGAGAAGATGCCACTTCTCCCGCACAAAGACATCATGGCGTGCAGCCGCTTTACCCCTCTCGGTGTTCAGATGGGGTCAGTTTGTTTTACGACAATTCTTTTGAGTATTTCTTTGTTAATCTTTCTGAAAATCACCATTTATATTCATTTCTCAGGTCTTTGGGGGGCTTTGGGGATTTTCTGCCAAGAGCAACCCTCCCACCTCCCCAAGAAGAGATTATTTAAACCATTCATGAGTCCTCAGACATTTTGCCAGAAGTTCCCCAAGGTATTGTCACATAGGCAGGAAATCGGGCAGCGGCTCAGAGCACAGACTATGAAAAAGGATACTTGGAGTGTGAAGTGCTCTCCTGAGGAGCCTCCCTTCTGAGAGCCTGGCAGCCTGGGGATGACATAAGAGCAAGCAATGCTCAAGGAAGGCAAAAGCCTTCTCAACTGGAAGTTCCTGGGCACCGAACACGGGACATGGCTGTTTCGTAGTTTTGTCAAAGATGAGCCCTGCCTGAGGTCCCTGCAGGAGAGGGGGCTTGAGTCTCACGGTGGCACTTCTTATTTATTGTGTCTCTCTGTTGCTGCTCTCTGGATAAATATAGGATTTTTGTTGCAAGGGCTATTGATCCTTTGAAACGTCATAAATTCTCCCCAAGAAAAGAAACAAATCTGAGCCAATAAACTGAGATTTAGCTTCTTTTTATAATCTAAAAAATAAAAATCCGTATATTTTAGAAACAGGACAGCACAGCATCCTTACTATTAACACTTGGAAACCTAATATTTGTTTTTGCTTGAAAAGATATCTTACTGGTTACATCATATACTTACTAGAGTTTAAGGGTTCTGAAAACTTCCCTGTATATACTTTCTGTCATATTAAAGTGTATGTTATGTGATAAAATTCAATATATATAAATGTATGTAAATGTATAAATGTGATAAATGTTTTTCTTAAGGGGTGAGATTGCAAATCTAAATGTCATCTTGAAATTCAATCATTATCAAAGATGTAAGATAACGTTATTTCAACAGTAAAACATGGTATTTGATATTTTCCTGGATATTGGACAACACATAGATTATTTGAAAGCACATGCTTAATACTGGAAGTAACTTTGTCACTTATACAAATTTTGGGATTTTAATAATGTTCTCACTATTACTCTTTAGAAAATGCATTGAAATAAAACGTGTAAAATAAATAAATAAGGAAATTACTACAGTGAGCTGTCGCAGCTCCCTAAGATCCACTTGAGAATGTTAACCATTATTAATGTTTCGTGAAAGACCATATTTTAACATGTATTCATGTAAATATGCTATTGATGAAGCTTTCTGTCCCATGCCTATAAAATATCACATAACATAATAAAGCTCATAGCACTAGACTTCACGCTGAATTTCAGTGAGCCAGCTAAAGCCATCCCTCAAATGGTTGCAATTAAGCTACATAATTTGACCATGCGCTGGAAGTGTGAGGGAGGGTAGGAGGACAGAATATAAATTAAAGATCGTGTGTGGATGTTTATAAAACCCCAGTTAGATATTTATATAGGTTCATGTAATGATCTTGTCCCAGTGAGATGAGGCTCTGTTTAAGCACTGTGGAGGAATAGATTGTAACCCTGGTGGGTTGCCTTTCATTTATTATGATTTTTGATCATATTAAGCTAAATGAATGAAGATCATTCTCTTCATGAATTCCATTAATTAACCAGTAAAAAGTGCAACATAGCTACCAGCACATTCATAATTAAATAAGTCACAGTAATTTTTTTTAGCTTTCCTCTTTTCTTTTCTTTCTTCTTTCTTTCTTTTTCTTTCTTCTGTTTGTTTAAATTTAAACTGTAGATTTTTTTGGAGTAAAATAGGCTTTTCATGATTACAAGCTGATTTCTGACTCGCAAAAATTCTCTCTGCATGCTTTCTCCCATATTAACATGTTTTTCCCCAAATTCCCCCATTAGTCTTGGCTGCCACAATCAGACAGACAGAAACCCCAAGGACACTTTCTCTGAGCAGCAGGCCATTCCAGGTATGTCAGATAGCTGCATCAGTCCTTCCATTTCCCACATCCTGTCTTTTGTGTTACAAACTTTTGTCACTAAACACTATGGTTGAGAGTATAATTTTCCTAGGTGTGTCCTCAGCTTGTGGTAAGAAGAGGTCATATACCATTCTTTTTTGTTTCCCTTCTGGGCCCAGCAAAATAGTGAGTATGGAAGTGATGTCCACATATTTGCTGAATAAAAAAATTACAAGAAAAGTCTTTTTTTTTCTAGTCTAAGTATTACCCTAATGGAAGCTTGATTTTTATATTTTCCAGAATATCTCAAATTGTTCATTATGATTCTTTTCGTTTTCTCAACTATGTCATTATTCATTCAGACTCTAGATAAATTTTGAATCACCACAAATACCTGGAAATCAGAGAGTAATTCACAAGACTACTCTTTTTCACTTTTATTATTTTATTTACTACTCTAGTAAAATACAACTGAATCTAAGTATCTTATGGTTGAACATATTAAAAACTGCCACATGGAGATTATCTGGTACAATTATTACCTTACTAAGATGCATGTTTACAATGTTTCCTAGTTTAACGAAAAATAGCTAAACTTACCTTGGTCAAAAATAGAATAATTTTAACCTTGTAAAAAATGCTTGAAAACAACAATTTATATATTAAAAAGAAAAAAGCCTAATAAGACATACAGAGCCATAGATATTAAAACAAACCATTTTTTTTTTTAACAGGATAGAGACAGCCAGCGAGAGAGGGAACACAAGCAGGGGGAGTGGGAGAGGAAGAAGCAGGCTCATAGCAGAGGAGCCTGATGTGGGGCTCGATCCCACAACGCCGGGATCACGCCCTGAGCCGAAGGCAGACGCTTAACCGCTGTGCCACCCAGGCGCCCCTAAAACAAACCATTTTTAATGTATCTTTTAAAAGAAACATTAACTTTTTCTAACCTAGAGAAAAATGGTATTTTTTTTTTTTTGCTTTGTAGGAAAAGACTACAGAGTTGTCAAAATCATGATGCTAAGCATATGTTTTCTTGATGAGTCTAGCCTAACAGCATATGGTTTGGTTTTTTGTTGTGGTTGTTGGGGTTTGTTTTTGTTGTTTTTCCTTTCTAAAGAGGAGCTGGGTTACTTATCCAAAGGAAGTGGCTCACCATGAAAGGTAATTGACAAACTGGCAAGCAGGATTGTGGAGTCAGGCCCACGTTTCCATTAGGCGATCAATCCTGCTTTTCTTTTTCTTCACAGGCTCCAATTTATTGGCATGTTGCCATGGTTTGGCCTACATAATAGGATAAGGATAGTTTTTTAATACAGAGATAACATGACTCTGAAAATGTCCCAGTGCTGTCTCAGTAACAAAAGCTTTCAAACTGGTGTCATTATGCCAGGGCTTCCCCACCTGCGGCTAGGTGCATGCACCACCTCTCTCCCAGAGCACTGGGGAACACGGCCTCTGCAGAGCTGCTGCTGCTGCCCTGATTAGTATTCCAAACGCCTCGCTGACGTGCACGCACAGCTCAGCAGCAGACAGCCTTCCAGGGTGGATCGGGAATGACGCTGTTTATGTTTAGTTTGGGAAATTGATGTTTGGTTGGAGGGAAGGTATGATGGTGGGGGCTGTGGGGATAAGTAACGAAAAATACAATTTAATGTTATGGCTGTGTATCTGGGCATTTGGATAGTTGTTTTGATGTTCTTGATTATATTTCAACAGGAGCAGGGCTCTTGGACGGGTGGCATCCAGCGCTCACTCATGAGTCTCCATGCCATACCCAAAGCAAGAGCTTGCCTTGGCTTTTATTCTCAGAAAGTCTGGCAAAATAAAAGGCATATGTAATTAAGAAATAGAAAATTATATAAAATGTATTTTATATATTTTATATCAAAATTTAGGTCCCTCTAATTATATTTATATATGAGGAGTTATGTCATTATATGATATGTGATTTCATTCATCAGAGAAAATGTGCAACACTAAATTTTACGTTCATTCATTCATTCATTCACAAATGTGTCTTTTATGTTTACATTGTGCTAAGCATCGCATAATATATATGCTTAGGAAAACAGTGACAAAATACTCTGTTATGGTACCTGTTCTCACAAAGTCTCAACACTCATGGAGAAGGCTGGTTTCAAAAGGAAAACGGCATTTTGTTGAAACTAGTGATAATTTCACATCCTGAGAAGCTAGCAGGTTTTATCAGTCAGGATAGACAAGATACAGGTTTTGCTACAGTAACAAACAACTCGTAGCTCTCAGCTGATTAACATAACAGGGAGTCATTGCTCACTCTCTCTGCAGGTGTATCCAACAGGTGGCTCTGTCCCTTAGTACTCTGGGACACAGGTTTATAGGGAGAAGGGAAACACCAGCTGTTAAATTCACTAGCTCACAAAATGCATTGTGGTTATGGTCCTCTGGAGCTGGTCAATGGCCCTGCCCTGCCACCAGGGGCTGAGTTTCAGTCTTCAGGGTTTAGAGTGGACACAGAGGTAAGACGAGGGGTCTGCGAGAATGACATACAGACAGTGGCTCAGTTTTGCCACAGATGAATTTCCCTGTAACTCACGGTGCTCTTTATCCTGGTTCATACATTATTCAATACCTCCTACAAATGGAAAACGTGTCCCCAGAGCCAAGTTGGCACTTAGTTTTTAGCCCTTAAACCACTTTTTGTGTTGCTTTTTTTTTTTTTCTTTTTTCTTTTATCTCTTTGACTGTATACCCAGTGCTTGGCCTTCAGTAAATATTGACTGAATGGGTTAATCTTTGGCACATGCTTAGTGCCTGGTAGTAACAGAACTTAGATCAGTGTGTTCCATGGAAATTCCTTAATACTTAAAATTATGTACCAAGTAAGTTTGAAATAAGTTTCAATATATACCTCCCCTTAGACATCCATAATACATGTAAGTATATTATGAAATTTAATTAAAAAATAAAAGTTTTAATTAAGGTGTTAGAAGTCAGAGTAGCCTATACCCTTGGTGGTTAGAAAGGTCCTTAGAAAGGTCCCTTAGAAAGGTCCCTTAGAAAGGTCCTGTTGGGTGCTGGCAATGTTCTATTCTTGATCTGGGTGCTGTTGATATGGGTATGTTCAATTTGGAAAAATTTATCAAATTGCCACTTTTTGATTAACACATTTCATGTATGTTATACTTCAACATAATGTGAATATGTGTAGATTTTTCCTGGGAGAGGTTCTGCAGCTTTCAGCAGGTTTGCAAAGAAGCTCCTGCCTTAAAAGTAGTGGCAACCACTGAATTGGAGAAAAAAAGAGCAGATCTTGAATGGCGTGAGGATTGTGGGTTGACCAGTAAACTTTTTTTTTTTCTGAATTTTTCTTAATTGAAAAATAAATTAGAGTTTTGCTGTATAATATAAGGGTTGCTGTCATTTATTTTTTATTTTTTTTAATTCTAGCTCCCCCATTAATTTTAGTTAATTTTTTTTTTATCTTTCTGGACCTCACATTCCTACAACTCTGTAATGGTGACAATAATATATACTTACTGGGTTATTTCTTCAGTTATATAAAGCTCTAGTCTAATACCTACCTCACAATAAATAAGTGGCAGATATTATTGTTGTTGTTGTTGCTATTGTATCATAACTCAGGATGAATCTCAAATTCTTCTTACCAGGAGATAGACACAATTTTTAATAAAATTTTAAGAGAAAATCAGGACACCTGGATGACTCAATCAGTTTAAGCATCTGCCTTCGGCTCAGGTCATGATCCTAGGGTCCTGGGATCAAGTCCCTCATCCAGATCCTTGTCATGCAAGGAGCCTGCTTTTCCCTCTGCCTGCTGCTCACCCTGCTTGTGTGCTCTCTTTCTCTCTAACAAATAAATAAGTACAGTCTTAAAAAAATAAGGGAAAATTATTATTTATATGGACTTTCATAAAATCCCCTTAATGCATTAACAAATCATGAAATATTTAACTTTCCAAATTTTATGTTAATAAAATTAAAAATCTTAACCAAAAAAAATAAAGGCTGATAGGTTAGGCTAAGTCCAGTTTACAAAAATACACACAAATTGCAAAGATACATGCAAAAATGAGAAAATTGTTGACAAGTCATATGATAACTAAAAGTTTAAGTTTCTTAATATGCTAAGAACTCTTATAAATCAATTGGAAAAATAATATAGCTCAATACCAAAACAAAACAAAAAGCAAATGATATATAACTAGGCATTTCACAGGTAGAGAAATACAAATACCTAATGCAGATAGAAAGTACTTAGCCTCTTTCATAAAGAGCCACACATTTAAACCATAGTGAGGTACCCCGTTTTCCCTCGCTCATCCATTTAAATCTGCATGTTTCCAGTATCCTGATGAGATTCTGGCATGGTTGGCCTGGACATCACACAATGAGGGACTCTGAACTCAGAAAGTGCACCTTTCACTGGCCACCTTCACAGACAGATTCCTATTTGCTCCACCACAAAATACTTTATATATTGCCTTCTGATCCTTGTCTTTGGGAAGAATTAATTAGAATCAAATATGCAAACCGCATGAATATTTAACATAGAAATATTTTCTAAAGTGTGATCCAGAGAGCTGTAGCTCTCTCTGGGATGAAAATAGTGGAATCTCTAAAGATATAAAAATAAATATGTTTTAAAAACTAAAATATAGAGAAACAAGGAAATAGCAAAAAATGTTAATGAAAAAGTTTCATAAATTCCACAGAGGTGACAAGATTGAAAAATACTAGTATGAAATAAATGCAAATGGATCAACCTCCCAAATGTAAAGTATTAAAGATTGATTTTAAGAGACTTGATTAAAGCCAGCAGAGAAGTTCAAGATAAGTAGCACCTTGTATGGTACAGATGCCAATCAGCCAGAACAAAAGTTAATCAATACCAACAAGTAGGGTCATTCTGATGTGTCAGCTCTGCCTGGAAAACAACATAACAAAGAGGGCTCAAAATAGAATAAAGGACAAAATTACA
The DNA here is from genome assembly GCF_017311325.1 of Ursus maritimus. Taxonomy (NCBI): domain Eukaryota; kingdom Metazoa; phylum Chordata; class Mammalia; order Carnivora; family Ursidae; genus Ursus; species Ursus maritimus. The sequence goes on from NW_024425563.1 coordinate 99,787,061, forward strand.
TCAGATGATGTAAACACAAGGAAAACATTTCTTTAAAAAATAGCAGTTGACTTGAATTTGTACAGAACAGATAATTCACATTCTCGTAGGTAGATGATAGATCATAGACAGGTGGTAGATATATAGATGATTGATGGATTAGATAGACAGATGATAAAAGATAGATTCTGGAATTACAGAAAATCCCTAGCATCATAAGCAGTATAAATTAACATAACATGGAAGTGCCATTCTTACAAATTATTTAGCTAAGTATTTAAAAATGTAACATCTGGTGTTGGGAATGTTGTGAAATTGTTCACCAAATCTCTCATGCTGGGGTTAGAATATCAGTTGGGAAAGATTATATCACATTAGGTCACTTAATGACTTCCATCTTGGAATTTCCATGATGAATTAGTTCCTTAGCCACAAAATAGGATATTATGAGGAGTTTTGCAAGGGACGTTTTGGAAGTATGAGGAATAAATTATTTTAATATCTTATAACTGTTATATGACATAAGTTTGGAAATTACGGACAAATATCAAGTTGTATTTATCACAAAGCTAGTCGCAAAAAAGAGTAAAGAAACATAATCACACAATGTGTCTGTAGGTCTGTAAATTGCATATTCGTGATGTGTTGAGATTATCAGAAAAGAAAAAAGTTAAGCTGTATATTAAAATGAAGAAATTAGAGAAGATTATGTAAATAATTAATACTGCATTATCTTTCCACGATGAATAAAAACCTAAAATCTATGATTTGTGGGGCACCTAGGTGGTACTGTGGGTTAAGCGTCTGGCACTTGGTTTCAGCTCAGGTCATGTTCTCAGGGTCCTGTATCAGGCTCCACTCAGCAAGGAGTCTGCTAAAGTTTCTCTCGCCCTCCCTTTCTTCTCTCTCAAATAAATAAATAAATCTTTTAAAAATTTTTTTAAAAATAAAATGAAATTTATAATTTGAGCTCAAATAACAGTATAAAACCTTATGTTAGCTTCATTAATTTTTGATAGTCAAACCCCAGAAAAAGTGTTGTTTTGGATTTCTATAAGCACCTATTTCCTAGAAAATAACTTAATAATATTAAATAATAATACAAATAATTAAGATCTTTGTGTCTAGACTGTTATGAGAACTGTCTACCAGTTCAGTATCTCTAGAGTGCTTGAATATTACCCAGGCATTGTTGGAACTCCGAATTTGCCTAGCTGCCAGCTTTCCTTTCCTTGAGACATTTGTTCCATTAGACTCTTCCTTGCTCTCAGATCTGGGGTACATCACCAATCAATACTGGGTGGATCAGGGCTTCAGGGGCCATAGCATCCTGGTCCAGTCATGCCTTTATTTTATTTCTGATCTCAACTCTGCCTCATTCCTGAAGTTCCTGCCATCTATCTCCTCATCTTTCTTCAGCGGCCACAAAGCTGTCAAGCTTTATTATCTCATGACTCCTTTCTCCAGAGGATATCTTTCAACTTCTCGGGAGCTAGATTTGTTGTTGTTGTTGTTTTGGAAACTGCTCTTCAAATCTGTTTTTTCTCAGATGAAGTTTGTTTATGCAACGCTAGGCACAGCCCCATATCTTCCTTGCTGCACTAACAGCAGTCCCTGTGGCGCAGGTAGAATACTCCCTATGTCCACTGACCACCTACTGGCTCAGTCAGGCTCCATTGTCCCCCAGAGCTTGATTTAGGTTAAGGTTCCCAAGGTACCATGACCTCCTTATGCAGATTAATTAATTACTAATTACTAATTCAAATAATGGTGGCTTTTCAAAAATCTTCATTCCCAATTCAATATTAAGTTCAGGATGATCTCAATCACAAGTATCAGAAAACCCCAATAAAATCAGTTTGAATAATGAAAGGTTTATTGTATCATAGAAAAAGGACATAGGAATGATGTAGTTTCAGGACCAGTTAACTCAGTTGTCCCAAACCGGAGGGGGTAGGAGCAGAGGATGAAGGTGTTTACAGGAAAAGACAGGAAGGATCGATTGCAGAACAACATCCTGGAAGAGAAGGGGGCCCAGAACAAATCATTCTCAGTGCAAGAGAAGATGAAGGAGCAGCTGGAGGCTGCTAGGCTGGAGCCCTCTATAAAGGAAGTGATCTTGACCAAGGTAGCCCCTCAAGAAGGCTAGATAAGAGAAATCATATAATTGTCTTTCTCTGCTTGACTTATTTCACTATGGAACATAAGAACTAGGAAGATCGATAGGGGAAGAAAGGGATAAAGAAAGGGGGGGTAATCAGAAGGGGGAATGAAGCATGAGACACTATGGACTCTGAGAAACAAACTGAGGGCTTCAGAGGGGAGGGGGGTGGGGGAATGGGATAGGCTAGTGACGGGTAGTAAGGAGGGCACGTATTACATGGTGCACTGGGTGTTATATGCAACTAATGAATCATCGAACTTTACATCAAAAACCAGGGATGTACTGTATGGTGACTAACATAATATAATAAAAAAAACATTAAAAGAAAAAAAAAAGCAAGATACAAATAGAATGAGATTAAGAGAACGTTTGATACTCACATAAACCAGAGAAAGGAAAAGAAATATATTGAAGTTAGAAGCAGAAGAAAGAGAATTGAGAGGGTTGGCCAGGTTAGGACACCACCAGGGGGTAGCAAAAGCTTCCATCCAAGACTGATACTTGGGATGAATCAGGGAGACCATCAGTGGAGGAGGAGTGGAGGGCCATGACAAAGATGGCGCCTCCATTTGAGAACAATGGGCTTAGGAGCAAGAGGTCCAAAACTAGGAGACAACACAGAAGTGCAAATGAAGGGGAAAAGACCCCAGTGTGGTCCTTGTGAAAACAAGACACTCAGGCAGGGGACCCCAAAACATTTACTTTTTATTGGCAGAATGTCTGTAGCTGATATTCTGATATTCATGTCTGCGTTTGTTCACTATTTGATAGTCATTTGTCCACCTGCCATGAAGGTATCATCTGTCTTAATAAACCTATAAAAACAGAACACACAGACTTTACCCTTCTTGAGTAGGGCATTCGTGATGGTGGCACACATGCTGGTATTTGATAAGTGAATTTTGATGGAGATGGTAGATCTGTTGGTAGCAAAGATGGTATAAACATAACCAATGATGCTTATCAAAATAGTGTTGCTGACTCTGAAGATGGTAATGATAGTGCAGACAGTGATAAGAAGGCAAGTGGTAACAGTGGTGACACAGAAGGCAACAGACATGGAGTTCTGTTCATGATGAGGGTGGAAATTACTGTGATGGTAGTTGGAATGAGGAAAACGATCTCTGCAAAACTAGGTAACCACTTATAAAACACTGTGTGTGTGTGTGTGTGTGTGTGTGTGTGTGAATGATAGGGAGACACAGAGACAAAGAAAAAGAGAAAAAAAGAGACAGAGACAGAGAGACATCATCTATAAATCACCCCTCATTAAACTAGAGTAGCATCTGCCCCAGGACACTGCCTAGAGACATCACAAATGGCCCAAGTCCATAGCCACTCCTTTCTGCTAAAGAGAACACTGAGAAAATAAAAATGAAAAAACCCCATAAAGTAGGGATTGTGGGACAATTATAAAAAATATAACATACTTTTACAAAAGTGTTGTACCCTTTTATTTGGAATTCTGAAAGGAAAAAAGGAGAAGGACAAGAACAGCAGAAATGTTTGAATCATTAAAGACTGAGAATATCTCCAAATTGATATTAGACACCAAACCACAGATTCAGGAAGCTCAGAGAACATCAAATAAGATAAATACCTTTCCCACCCCCTGAACACAAACTACACCAAGACATACTAATTTCAAATTACAGAATCAAAGAGAAAGAAAAAAGATTCCTGAATGAAGTCCGGGGGTGGGGGGCTCTTACTTATAGAGAAACAAAGATAAGAATTACATCCAACTTCTCAGAAATCATGCAAACAAGACAGTGGAGTGAGATACTTAGAGCGTTGAGAGAAAGAAAGCACCAACCTGGAATCCTGTACACTATGAGATTATCCTTCAATTGTGAAGGAGAAATAAAGACTTCCTAAGATAAGTAGAAAGTAAAGGAATTCATTACCAGTAGACCTGCCTTGTAAGAAATGTTAAAATAAGTTCTTCGGAAAGGAGAGGAGGAAAATAATATGGGTCAGAAACTTGGATTTACTTAAAGAAAGGAAGAACATCAGAGAAATAATAAGAGTAAAAACTTTTATTTTTTTATTCTTAATTGCTTTGATAACAGTTTCTTCAAAATAATAATAACATAATGTGTTTAATTATGAGTGCTTGTTCATGTGAAGCAAATGACAGCAATGATGTAAGGGATCGAAAGGAGAAATTAGGACTATGTTGGAAGGTACTCACACCACCCATAAGTGATGAAAAGTTATTAAGGGCAACCACCAGAAAAAGTAAATAAAAATAAAAATAAAATGATATGTTAAGAAAGGAGAGAAAATGCAAATGCGAGTGCAAACATATAAAATTCACAATTAAAACTGCAGAAGGCAGAAAAAGAATGGAAGACAAAACTAGGAAATAAAAAGAACAAGGACAACAAATAAAACACAGTAATGAATATGATTGATACTAATCCAAGTATACCAATAATTACTTTGTATGGCAATGATCTAAATACACCAATTAAAAGACAGAGATTATCACAGTGTGTCAAAAAATAAGACCTAACTGTGTATTTTTTATAGGAAACTAACTTTAAATACAAAGACACATATACTTTAAAATTAAATAGAGAAAAATATATTATCCTAACATTAATTAAAAGAAAGCAGGAGTAACTATATTAGTTTCAGACACAGCAGACTTCAAATCAAGGAAACTTAATAGGACTAAAGATAGACTTTGCATAAATTCTCCAAGAAGACAAAAGAATTCATAACATGTGTATGCCTAACAACAGAAAGTCAAACTATGTGAGGCAAAAACGGATAAAACAGTAAGGAGAAATAGATGAATCCACTGTCATTATTGGAGACTTCAACACTCTTCTTTTAGGAATGAACAGATCCAGAAGGCAGAAAATCAGTAAGGATATAGATGAACTCAGTAACACCATGAATACCCTGGATATGATTGATGTCTCTAGACAACTTCATCCAGTAACAGCAGAATACAAATTTTTCTGAAACTCAGATGGAACATTCACCAACATAAACAACATTCTTGCCCATAAAACCCAAATTAACAATGGCTAACAGATACATGAAAACATGTTCAAAATCATTAGCCATCAGGGAAATTCAAATCAAAACCACATTGAGATACCACCTTACACTAGTTAGAATGGCAAAGATTGACAAGGCAAGAAACAACAAATGTTGGAGAGGATGCAGAGAAAGGGGATCCCTCTTACACTGTTGGTGGGAATGCAAGTTGGTACAGCCACTTTGGAAAACAGTGTGGAGGTCCCTCAAAAAGTTAAAAATAGAGCTACTCTATGACTCAGCAATTGCACTACTGGGTATTTACCCCAAAGATACAGATGTAGTGAAGAGAAGGGCCATATGCACCCCAATGTTCATAGCAGCATTGTCCACAATAGCCAAACTGTGGAAGGAGCAAGATGCCCTTCAACAGATGAATGGATAAAAAAGATGTGGTCTATATATACAATGGAATATTACTCAGCCATCAGAAAGAATGATTACCCAACATTTGCATCAACATGGATGGGACTGGAGGAGATTATGCTAAGTGAAAGAAATCAAGCAGAAAGAGACAATTATCATATGGTTTCACTCATTTGTGGAACATAAGGAATAGTAGGGAGATCGGTAGGAGAAGGAAAGGACTAATGAAAGGGGGGGTAAACAGAAGGGGAAATGAACCATGAAAGACTATGGACTCTGGGAAACAAACTGAGGGTTTGCAGGGGGTGGGGGGGCTAGCCTGGTGATGGGTATTAAGGAGGACATGTATTGCATGGAACACTGGGTGTTATACGCAAACAATGAATCATGGAGCACTACATCAAAAACTAATGATATACTCTATGGTGACTAACATAGCATAATTAAAAAAAAAAAAACAAATTAACACATTTAAAAGAATAGAGATCATACAGTATCTTCTCTCAGACCACAATGGAACTAAAGTAGAAATCAATAACAGACAGATAACTGGACAATTCCCAAATATGTAGAGACTAAACAAAGCACATCTAAATGACATGTGGGTGAAAGAAGAAATTTCAAGAAAAATTTATAATATTTTGATCTAAGTGAAAAATGAAAACAACGTATCAAAAATTGTGCAATGTGTAAATTCAGTGCGTATAGGGGAATTTATAGAAATGAAAGCATATAGTAGAAAAGAAGAAAGGTTTCAAGTTAATCATTTAAATTGCAATCTTACAAAATTAGAAAAAAGGCAAATTAAATCCAAAGTAAACAGAACAAAAGAAATGATAAAATTTAGAATAGAAATCAATGAAATCAAAAACTGAAATTCAATGAAACCAAATGCTCATTTTTTTGAACAGATCAATAAAATCAATAACCTTCTAACTATGCTAACAACGAAAAAAAGAAGAGATACTAATAATATCTAAAATGAAAGAGGGAACCCCACTACAGATCCCATGGAGATTAACAGGATAATAAAGAAATATTATGAACAACTCTATGCCCACATATTTGATAACCTAGATGAAATGGACCAGTTTTTTGTAAGGCTCAATGTGCCAAAACTCACACAAAAAGAAACAGATTATTTGAATAGGTCTATATCTATTAATGAAATTGAATCAACAATTAATAAACTTCCACAAAATAAAGTACCAGACCCAGATGAATTCATTCATGAATCCTATCGAATATTTACAAAAGAAATTATACCAATTCTCTACATTCGCCTTTAGAGAATGGAAGCAGAAAAAATACTTAACTTATTCTATGAAGCCAATATTACCCTACTATCAAAGCCAGAAAAATACATTACAGTAAAAACTACAGACCAATATTTCTCAAAGTATAGATACAAAAGTCTTCAACAAAATATTAGCAAATAAAATCCCAAAAAAGTATAAATGAAATTATATACCATGACATAGTGGGATTTAATTTTTTTAATTAATTTATTTATTTTGGGTCAGGGCAAGGGTTCGGGAAAGAGAGAATCCCAAGCAGATTCCCTGCTGAGCACAGAGTCTGAAGTGGGGATCAATTTCATAACCCTGAGATCATGACCTGAGCCAAAATCAAGAGTCGGTTGCTTAACCGACTGAGACACCCAGGAACCCCAACACAGTGGGATTTGCCCAAGGTATACAAAGCTTATTCAACATTCAAAAATCAATTAGTGTAATCGACAAAGGAAAAGAGAAAAAAAAATCATATGATTATATAAGTTGATGTAGAAAAAGCTTTTGACAAAATCCAATACCCATTCATGATAAAAACTCTCAGTAAATTAGAAGTAAAGAGAAACTCTCAACTTGATCAAGACTATCTACAAAAAACCTACAGCTAACTTCATATTTAATGGTGAGAAAGTAAAAGAATAGGTACAAAAGAAGGATGTTCCCTCTCAGCATTCTCCTTCAACATCATACTGGAACATCATACTTGCTAATGCAATAAGGCAAGAAAAAGAAGTAAAAGGTATACCCATTTGGAAGGAAGACATAAAATTGTCTTGATTTGCAGCTAACATGATAGTCTATGAAGAAAATCCAAAAAACATCAACATAAAAACTACTGAAATTAATAAGCAATTATAGTAAGGTTTCAGAACACAAGGTTAATATGCAAAAGTTACTTTTCTATATACCAACAATGAACAAGTGGATTTGAAATTAAAAACACAATACCATTTATATTAGCACCCTCAAAACTGAAATACTTATGCATAAATGTAACAAAATATGTACGAGACCTATATGTGAAAAACCACAACACTTTGAGGAAATAAATCAAAGAAGAACTAAATGAATGCAGAGATGTCCAATGTTCATGGATAGGAAGACTCAATATTGTCAAGATGTCAGTTCTTCCCAATTTGACCTATAGATTTAATGCAATCACTATCAAAATCCCAGCAAGTTATTTTATTGACATTGAAAAGCTGATTCTACAGTTTGTAATATGGAAAGGCAAAAATCCAGAATAGACAACATAATATTGAGGGAAAAGAACAAATTTGGAGAATTGATACTACCTGACTTAAACACTTAGTATAAAACTACATTGATCAAGACAACATGATATTTCTGATAGAGTAAACAAACAGAACAACAGGATAGGAAGAGCCCAGAAATAGACTCTGAAAGAGACAATCAACTGGACTTTGATTAAGGATCAAAGGAAATGCAATGGAGCAAAGACGGTCTTTTCAACAAAGGGAACAACTAGACATTTACATGCAAATAAAGGAAATGAGACACAGTACAAAAATTAAAAATGGATCAAAGACACAAATGTAAAATGCCAAACTATAAAACTCCTAGAAAATATATAGTAGAAAACTTACATTATCTTGGGTATTGGCCTTTTTAAAATACAAAACCAAAGACACATTTCATGAAAGAAATAATTGATAAGCTGTACTTTATTAAAGTAAAAACTTCAGCTCTGCTAAAGAAAATGTCAAGAGAATGAAAAGACAAGCCACAGACTAGGACAAAATATTTGCCACAGATACATCCAATAAAAGACAATTACCTAAATCTACAAAGAACTTTTGAAACTCAACAGACAACCAAATTAAAAGATAGGCTAAAGATATTAATAATTTACCAAAGAAAATATACACAGATGGCAAATAGTATATGAAAAGATGCCCCACATCATATGTAATCAGGGAAGTCCAAATTAAAATAGCAATGTGATACCACTACACTTAGAATGGCCAAAATCTGTGACACTGATGACATCAAGTGTTAGCAGGGATGTGGAGCAATGGAACTTTCATATGTTGTTGGAGGGAATGCAAAATGGTACAGCTACTTTGAAAAACAGTCCAGAAGTTTCTCAGAAAAATATGCATACTCTTACCATACAATCCAGAAATCACTGCCTTTGGTATTTACCCAAAGGAGCTGAAAATATACGTCCACACATGTGCCTGCATAAAAAAAGTGTAGTATCTTAATTCATACTTGCCAGAAAGTGGAAGAAACCAAGATGTCCTTCAATAGGTGAAGGGATAATACACTGTAGTACTTCCAGACAATGCAATATTATCAGTGATAAAAAGAAATACTATCAAGCCATGGAAAGACATGGAGATACCTTAAATGCACATTAGTGAAAGAAGCCAATCTGAAAGAAGGACACATTGTACGAGTCCAACTATGTGGCATTCCGGTAAAGGCAAACCTATGGGAACAACAGAAAGCTCAGTGGTTGCCAGGGGTGGGGAGATAGTGAAAATGCTCTATATGATAGTATAATGATGGATATATTTCATTATACACTCTTCCTAACCCATAAAATTCAACTCCAAGAGTGAACCCTAACGTCAACTATAGACTTTGGGTGTTATGATGTATACATAGAGGTTCATTCCTTCATTAAAAATGTAGCATTCTGGTGAGTGATGTCGATGATGGGGGAGACTGTGCCTGTATGAGGGCAGGGGGTGTATGAGAAATCTTTGCACCTCCCTCTCAATTTTGTTGTAAACCTAAAACTGCTCTAAAAGCTAAAATCTTTTAAAAATGAATGGGAAGCTTTTGAAGGATTTAAGTAGGACATATGTCTCATTTGGGTCTTAAAAATTAGTTATCAGTGTAGATAACAAATGGCGGTGTCAGTATTGGCTCTTGCTGGCAGTCAGGTGAGACCTTCTTGGTGTAAAATTCAGTGTCATCAGTGGTGATAAAACAGTGGACAGCATACTGAGAAGGTGTTATCAACTGGCCCAGGGGAGTGTTTGGGTATGTGAGGGGCAGTATGCGAGTATCAAGGATAATTGCCAAGTTCCCCGCTTGCCCTGTGGGATGCATGATGTTGCTACTTACTTAGAATGGAAACGTGTATGATGAAAAGCCATGATTTCAGTTTTCAACAACTGACTGTTATATGCTCATTGGATATCTAATAAATGAGCTGAAATGGGGTTTCAGCTTATATATATAATATAACATTATATATTATATATCTACTATATATTTGTATATAGTACACACACACACACACACACACACACACACACACACACAGAGTCTATCCTCATTATGCATGGATCCATAGTTGTAAATCCATCTATTTGCTAAAATTTACTTGCAAACCCAAAATCAACATTTGGCAGTGCTTTCATAGTGACTCACAGATGCACAAAAAGTGGCAAAGAATTTGTGTTACCTAAAGCTCATGCTGTCAGCTGAAGGTCGAACAGGGCAACTTCTTGTTTCAGTTCTCACGTTGTAAACAAGTGTCCTTTTTATGGCTCTGTAGTTGCACATTTTCACATGTTTGTGTTTTTTTGGTGTCATTTTGCTATTTAAAATGGCCTCCCTGTGTAGTGCTGAAGTCTTGTCTAGCGTTCTTGAGATCAAGAAGACTGTGTGGGCTTCACAGAGAAGAAACGTGTTGCATAAGCTTCTTCCATGCATGAGTTAGAGTGCTGTTGACTTAAGTACAAAGTTAATAAATCAACAGTATACATTCAAGAAAGCTTCTTTAAATGGAAACAATTTTTAATGATTTTTTAAAATTTTTTCTTATATTTTTGAGTTCACAAAATATTGTAACCAGAGGTTGGGAGAAACTTAACCTGGTCTATCCCCCAGGAACAATGGTTCTGGGTTCACGACTTCTGTGTTTGTGACAACTTTATAGGACATAAGCACAATGAATAATGAGAATGGAGTGTCACGGTATATTTGCCAACAAATCTTTGTGCACAGGTAAGTTTGCACTGGGGGAGACTATACATATGCGATCAGAGAAGTGAGAGACCATGAGTGAGCTGAAGAATTTTGAAAATGGAAAGATCTGACAGAGAATATACAGGCCAAATAGGAGTACTGTGTTGCTGTGTGTATGGGGACAGACACCTTGCAAATATCCACCTTTTTTCTTTATACATAAAGATTCAAACTAAATGTTCCTTTAGTTCAAACCTTTGGGTAATTTTTTTAAAGTGTTATAAAATCCATTATTGGCCAAGGTCTAGGTGCATGAGTAAATTGTTAGTGTCATAAAATGCCCCAATTCTCTCAGAGAAAAATATAAAAACAACATTTATAAAGTTAAAAAAAAAGTAATTCACTTCTTCCCAGTAACCCTACTTAAGGGACTTTAACTTAAGATATTTTTTCAATAGATCAAAAATAAAGAACTAAAAGTATGTATCATAGAAACATCTGCATAATTTTATGGAAATCTGCTTAATTTAAAGTTTATATATCCATTTCAACAAAAAGGTAGGACTATTATAAAAATATGTACATTTGGTTTGGAAAAATGCCAGTTGAATATTTTATATATTTTAAAAGGCATATTAGTGTAATTAATATATATTGAAACTAATATGTCAATATTACTGCTTTGGGAAATAATGCCAATATTATATACTGTATAAAAAACATTTCTTGATAGTTTCTAGTATATGGATTCATTTTTGTTTTGATGGTCTTGCACAATTCATTTTTCATTAATTTAAAATATTGCTCCCTTACCCCTGTGGAATATTTTTAAACTTGCATTATATAAAATTTCAAAAATATGCAACAGAAGAAAAAAAGAATTCAGAAGCCATTTTCTACCACTTGACAATCCAAGCATGTGACTATATATATATATATATACATATATATATATATACACACACATATTAGTAAAATATTTGTATTAATGACCAAAAATTAAGATCAAGCACACAATGAACACGCTAGACCTTTCCTCCAGTAGGAAGCACTACAGTAGCATTTCTTTTAGTCTAGTTATTGCCGATTACTTTACTACTTTACTTTAGTTAACATGCCCACCTATATTTTTCTCCAAATAAATAGCTGGCAATTTAATGGGCAGGCTCCCATGTTCCCTTTCCTCATGTGCACTATTACCCAAATAGTTTTCAGTGGCCGAGGTGCCAAAACAAATCCCGCTGCTATGGATTAAAAGAGTCTTTCTGCCTTAACCTTCCCTGAATGTTTTCATTCTTTCTTAAAAGCCATTTTTCTTACACGTACTCAACAGGCACTGTACTTCCAGTATGCCCTTGAGATCATTCTATTTATGACTCGCAATTTATGTGAACCTTGACATAAATTACACTGAAATTACACAAAGATAGTATAAGACAAAGGCACAAAGAGCAAGAACATGAAAGTTATATTCAGTAATGGTAGTTAGTTTTCTGAAACATGGAAAGACCTACCTGGCCCTAGGTGGACTCAGTTGTTGTTTGACTTAAAGCATAAAACAGAAGTTCTATAGTTTCAGAAAGAGGCTATGAGTGTATAATTTTTACATTCTGTATTGTATTTCTGAATCCTGTCACATCTGTATAAACTGCTACACAGTTACAGATATTATTTCATTTTTGGACTGTGTGTTCAGTTTAAGATCCATTCAATACTTTTTAAACATATCAACCTTGGTTTATATTTTACATTATTTCCGTATTTTTTTCTCCTGAGTTCTATGTTCCTTCAGTGTAAGTTTAATTATACTTGATATATATTAGGTTCTAATATCTGGTGAGAGCTTACTCCTCCATTGCTATTCTTTTTATTTCAGCATATATTAAATAGTCTTATTCATTTATTTTATTAATGAATTTTGGAATCTTTCTGTCAGGTTTCATACAGTGTCTCATTAAGCTTTTAATTGGAAATGCACTCAAATCTATAACTTAACTTGGAAAGAGTCATCATATCTTCATGTATTCTTTCAAATTACAACTAGACAATTATGGATTTTCATGCTTGCAAGAGATCATGAAGAATTTCCTGACTCCTTGAATCTTCTGGGTCAGGTGGGTACCCAGATCACGCTTCATAACAATGTTGTGTTTTGTTGTATGTTTCAGTGATATTTTTCAAATGAAAAACATAGTGGGTATCCAGAGATGAGGCAAGGAGGATGTGGTATGTAGGGTGTGTCTTAGGGTTAAATGAAAAGAAAGAAAAGGCTTACTTCACAAAATCTGGTAAAAACGTGGGGTTTTCCAATAAATAGTAAGCATGGAAAATCTCAGCACAGCTGAACTGAAAGGATCTAATTAACTGCAATTCATTATAAATTAGATTCCTGACTATCTCAACTCTGTATCGAGTTCCACACAATTCTGTGGAATTTACTGGGCACCGTATACCTAAAACCACCCCCCAGACATTGTAATTCAATGTCGAGATGTTGGTGGGGAGATGGACTGTGTCCTAACCCAGTCTTTTAAATACACACACACACACACACACACACACACACACACACACACACACACCATGTCTTCTTTATTCATTCATCAATCAATGGACACTGGGCTGTTTCCATAATTTTAGCCATATCACTTATAAAATTTTCATTTTGGTTCATTAAATAACAATTTTCATAAGAATTCATTTTCACTTAGGGAAAAATTGCACACTATTTCTCAAGCATTGCCAAATATTTAGTAATTATACTACTTAAGAATTTGAAGTCTATGTTCTATTATGCCATAGTGATAATGGTAAATTGTCATATGCTAAATTTTTATGTCTTTACTTATTTTCATGTTTTTATTTTGAGAGACAGTGAGTGTGAGTGGCAGGGGTGGGAAGGGGGGAGGAGGGGTAAAGGGAGAGAGAGACTCTTAAGCAGGCTCCACACCCAGCATGGAGCCAAAGCAGGGCTCAATCCCACGACCCTGAGATCATGACCTGAGCCAAAATCAAGAATTAGATGTTTAACTGAATTAAAAAAAAGACACCCAGGTGCCCCTCATGTATTTTTGAATTCATATTTTCTCTATTCCATTGCTGTACTTGGTGGAAATTAAATAGTAAGTATTACAAAGTATTTTTAATGTCACAAAGCAGATTATCTAACTCATCTTCCCCCAATTTATCATGCTTTATACAATTAATACAAAGGAACTTTATTTCTCACAATTAATGTAGGCAATTTTTCTGGACTGATGATATGTTGTTGCTATTACTGTGAGACACCCATTTTGAAAGAGGTCAAGCCTTAGGCTGTGTGAAGCACATGTCCCTAACCTACAACTTGGGTAGTACCACCTCCCAGGAAAGACACCATCATGGGGTACACATCTATTTCCTTGTCATCCTGGTGAGCTTTGCTCACCCACCCCCTCTACAATAAAACCCTGCTACAATAAAATATACCTTTGACCACTCTGCCCATGAGAGCTACTATCTTCTTTCAGATTTTGCTCAGTAGATTCTGTAAATTGCCCATCTTTTAACAACTGATCAAAGCTCTTTCAATGAGAGCACCTGCCTCCAGCTAAGAAAATCAGATCTCTTCCCTGGGGTTTGAATCGTGAGGTCAGAGATAACAAGTCTCTTTTCATATCTGTCAATTAGAGAAATGATTAAATATGAAGCACACTGAAACTATTCATCACTTTCCCAGCCCTATGTAGGATGCCCATGTTAGAAAGTAAAGATTATCTGCAGTGAGAATTAGCAGGAAGTGAAAGGAAGACAGTCCTGGAGCCATTCCAGTCCGTTTTCACTGGGCCCTGCAGCCCAGATTCAGCCTTGCCCTTCCCGAGTTACACAACTCTTCCTATATACTTTTGTTTTATTTATTTACAGCTAAAAAAATTTTTTTTAAAGGAAGATTTCTAGTTAGTACACAGGTCCCATTTTCCCATGTTATTATTTCTTTTGTCAGTCCATGGAAAAATAGTAGCAATTAAAAATAACCCTGTTTGCAGGAGCACCTGGGTGGCTCAGTTGGTTACGCAGCAGGCTCTTGGTTTTGGCTCAGGTCATGAACTCAAGGTCATGAGATTGAGCCCTGCGTTGGGCTCTGTGCTGAGTTGGAGCCTGTTTAAGATTCTCTCTTTCCCTGACCCCTACCTCCACTCACATGCTCTCTCTCTCTCTCCCACACACATAAATAAATAAATAAATAAATAAATAAATAAATAAATAAATAAGCCTGTTCGCTAGAGCCTCGCCCTTGAGGCTAGGCTAGATTTAGCTACCCCAAAAGAATACTACAGAAAGGGGAAAAGTGGGAAATTCACTGTGGAGAAGTCTTCAAGCACTACTTTAATCAACTGACAAAGGTTAGCATCACCTGTGATGTCATGTGAGTATCATGTGCTCTCCGATACCGTCCGGTGAGCAGCATACGTCAGTTGTGTTGTGTTCTTCACACGTTCTCTTCAGGAGTATTAGGGTCTTGAACATCAAGGAAAGACTGTAAAATCACCACAGACTGTGGGACTAACTCCAGGTGAAGGCACTGCAGTCCTCTGAGTTGGAAACCTGGGGAAATCCAAATAATGTCTACAGTTTAATTAGTGGTCATACACAGTTTTAGTTTCTTCATCTTGACAAATATACCATAAATCCAGAAAGTGTAAGGTAATAGGGGGAAGGGGGAGACTAGATGAGGGGTACATAGAAACTCTCTATATTGTCTTTGCAACATTTTTGAAAATTTAAAATTACTCCAAAATAATAACTATTTTCAATAAAAATGAGGAAGTGTGAAGAAAAACTTCACACTGATGACTCTGACAACTTTGAAAAAAGAAAACCACTTACAAACCCCATGATAAGCATCCATACTTACTTTTCCTTCCTTGGCGTTCATACTTATGAATCCACTATCCTCATTAGTTGTGTATCCAGATATCACTCTAATGGTGTAGACTGCAGCAAAAATATTATAAAACTCTTATAGTGATTGGAATGTTTTCCAAGATTTTAATAGACTAATAAATCCTACAGGATTATCAAGCTAATGGGAATATTAACATTAGCAGTACTTGACTGACCTTTAAGGAATTAGGGACACCAAAACTCAAAGAAAACAAATGCTTAGCCTTTGGGCAAAAACACCAGCTGGAGAAGCTGGAGCACAGATTTTCTGGAAACTCCTGTCAAAACCTTGCTCAGGAGATGCTGATCAGTGTAACAAGATGGAAGTGAGGCCATGGACCGGCAGAGTGCAAACCCAGCATTGACCATATGCCTCTAACTCTATTTGAATATTTGTATGTTCGGACAATTGCCCTTGTAAAGTTCACGGCCTACACACGCTCTGCATAGGGACCTCGGCCAGTCCCTTCAAATTTCAGACACTGGCCACAAGTAAGACTTGAAACAAGGGATTCCCTGGGCACTGCAGATGGTGCAGAAGCCCATGGAGCTGTGTCTATGTCTTTGGAGCAAAAGTGGTAGGCTATAAAATAAATGTGTCAGAACTGCCTGGGCCCTGTTGCTTATCCGGAGGTGTTTTTATGTCCCTTTTACATAGATACCAATCTCCATTTTGCTTTTTTCGCTTTAAAGAGCCTGTTCCAACAGCCTATATAGTCTGTTGTTCTAATAATTAGGATAAATATTTCTAAAAATCTGATATTAGAGGCAAATGATTCAACTCGAAAATGTTACTTTCAATATTACTCAAAATCAGCAAAGCCTGCTATCTCTAAAGACAAACTAATCCACTTACAGTGTTTTCCCTCTGTAAATAAAAGATAGGAACCTACAAATTCTAACTTTTTAATATATGCATAATATATTAATATACTTAACATTACTTAATATTTAATATTATAAAACTTAATATACTTAATATAATATAATTAATATATATTGTCATTATATATAATACATATAGTCATTATATAAACGATACTGTTATGTCATTGTGTGTGTGTGTGTGTCTGTGTGTGTGTGTGTGTGTTATATGTCATTATATGTATATAATGACAAGCTCCATTGCCAGCAGTAAACTAACCACAGCAAATTCCTTTTCCTTTGGTGGTTGGGAGTGGACTGACCTGTGGTGACCCTGGTAGTGTGCCTGGGGGCAGACTTGTACCAGATGGCGGGCTGAGGCCAGTGTTCCAGTCTGCAACTTGAGACCAGGGCTCTCTCTGTATGAAGCAATGAGTTCTTACGTGGACGATACTGACTACACGGGCCCCAGTAGAGATATGTTCCAACAAACCCATCTCACCACTAATGACTTATCATCCCATACTCTCAATTACTAAATTTTTGACAAAATGATTGCTATGCAATGGGTTTGTGGTATTTGAATCTCCATAAATACCTAGTGAGCAGTACTAAAACTAACATAGGTTAAATGATGCTCTGAAGGATGGAGGTGACTGAATGGAAATTGCAAATAGCTTCTGCTGTGGTCTATTTGGACAGAGCTACTTGAAATCTCATCAATCTTTTACACTCCTAAACCAACCCAACTATAATTCCTAAATAGGAAAAAAAATAAAAAAGCATTTCATTGATTTTCAAATTTTGAATTTTTTCTCCCAAAGTCCTTAGTGATATTTATGACATCAGCAAAGGTTGAACAAGTTCCCACATTGGGCCAGTCAGCCAATGATGGGCTTCATGTGCAAGTTTTCTATTAAGCAGGAGGGTGAACTTTAGAGCCTAAGGTGGAATTCAGACTTCTGACAGCTCAAGTTAGAAATTAATTTTGATGAAGATTGTTGACTCTAGAATATTTGGTTTTGTACTGTTTGGTTTGGGGTCAATTATCTTAACGGGGGTAGGAGTGCAGTAAGTAAGCAATGTGAGCTGTCTCAGGATCCTGAGGCTAGCCCTGTAAAGAGGGACCTTCTGAGAAAAGTTGAACAATATGTTTATAGGAAGCCTCTGGGAGACTCAGAGATACTTTGTGGCTGCACTGATGTAATGTAAAAACAAAAAACAAACAAATGTTTCTCATCTTTATAACGAAACTCCTATAACTTCAGCGTGATGAGAATCTCAAGAAACACAGCCCCCTATTCATCCCTGGGGAGGTTTCTTATCTCCTCAGGAGCTCTGATAAATCAACCTGTGCTGCAAATTTTAGAGTTGACACATCAGGCACCACCTGGGAGTGTAATTCCACTTTGTATACCTTAAATACAAACAATGCCAAAGGGAGGGCAAGAACAGAAAAAATTGAGATGTTTAATGGCTCATATGATCCACCCCTGTACCTTCTGAGAATGACATAGTAAGAATTCAAGGTCTGTTTTAGTAATTCTGTATTTTAAAATGAAGTGATGGTAGTTTTATAAAGTTGAAGAAGCTATTGTTTTTTGTTTTTTTTTTTTAAAGATTTTTTATTTATTTATTTGACAGAGAGACAGCCAGCGAGAGAGGGAACACAAGCAGGGGGAGTGGGAGAGGAAGAAGCAGGCTTCCAGCGGAGGAGCCTGATGCGGGGCTCAATCCCAGAATGCCGGGATCACGCCCTGAGCGGAAGGCAGACGCTAAATGACTGAGCCACCCAGGCGCCTCTGAAGAAGCAATTGTTAACTTGAGACTTTTTCCATACCCATACTGATAAGCCCTGGGAAGATGTGGGTTACACTTACAATAAATGTTGTTATTCCCACTTAATAAATGTAGGAACTGGGACCAGAAGTGAAATTAACTTCTCCATGGCTACTGCCTGACAGTAAGTAATGCCTTGTCAATCTGGCACCAATGTCCATGTTCAAGATACCAGTAATTTAATAATTGAATATACAAGTAATTATATGTGGCTCCAACTCTTGGTTTGGGCTCAGGTCATGATCTCAGGGTCTTGAGATCAAGCCCCACCTCTGGCTCTGCACTGGGCATGGAGCCTGCTTAAGATTCTCTCTCTCCCTCTGCCCCACCCCTCTCTAAAAAGAATACATGTAATTTAAAACTCCTAATATATATTTTTTCAGATTTGAGAAAAAGAGGGCATTGCTTTTTCACTCTTTTTGTGAAGCTAGTGTAACCTTGATATCAAAATTCACAGGCATAAAAAAGAAAATAACAAACTGATTACATGAATGAACATGGAAGAGAAAATCCTGAATAAAGTATTATCAACCAAATTTCATTTAAAAAATATAATACCTCATGACCAAATTATAATTATCCCAGGATAACAAGATGGGTTTAATGTTTGAAACACAATTGATAGGATTTATCACATTAACTGGTATAGTAATATGACTAAGACAGAGGAAACATTTAGGGAAATGTGACATTCCGTAATGATAAAAATTTAGTCAACTAGGAAAAGGAGACAACTTTTAAAATTTCATTAAGAATATCTGTCTGCACAAGAAATACTGTGAAATAATAAGAAATCTGTAATTCTTTTCTGTCCTTTGTTCCTGACACACAGCTCTTAATATCCTGATAGTTTCCTGAATGATATGGGATCTGGGAGCATCTTTTGTTCCAATAACTGGTCTTTGACTCCTGATACAAGGTTCCTCAATCCCTTGAAATTTCCTGAGTGATAGGAGCAGCTTTTGTTCTAATGAGGTGACTTTTATTCCTGAATAACTTCAGCATGGGGCTGGTCCCCAGAAAGACCAAGCCATGGTTAGAAGTCTGTAACATTCAGCCAGACCCTCTATTCTCCAGCGAGGGCACAGGGGCTGGAGATTGAGTTAATAATCAATTGTGTCTGCATGATGAAGCCTCCATAGAAACCCAAGACAATCAGAAGTGAAGAGCTTCCAGACTGCTGAGTGCATTTACAGGCCGGGAGGGTGGTGCACCCCAACTCCAGGGAGACAAGGTCTCCTGAGCTTGGAACCCATTCAGACTTTGCCCTTGTAGAGCTTCATCTGTCTGTTCATCTGTATCTTTTATTATATTCTTTATAATAAACTGGTAAGTGTGTTACCCTGAATTCTATAAGGCATTGTAGCAAATTACTGAAGGGGAGGAGGAGATCATAGTAACCTCTGATTTGTAGCCAAGTGGGGACCCCCACTACTTGTGATTGGAGCTAGAAGTGGGGGTCAGTCTTGTGGGACTGGCTGCAACCCGGGGGGAGGGGGTGCACTGACTCTGAGCAGTAGTGCCAGAGTTGAATGGTAGGACACCCAGCTGGTGTTCGGAGAATCGGAGAATTGCCTGGTGTTGGATCCTCCACACACGTTTGGTGTCAGAAGTGTGAGTAGAGGAGACAGGGTTTCCTTTAGATACTATAGCAAAAGTATAAAGTTAAGAACATGATTTTTAAAGAGTTTAGTTATTTACATGGAGTAAATGGATAAAACTTAACTTTGTTTCCTGTATATATCTATCTCTATATATGCATCTAGATTAAAATATAGAGTATTTTACCTAGCATTGTAGCTTTGTTTTCTTTTTAATTTTTTAAACAGAAAAGAAGGTCAATTCTTGTCCTTTGGATGAAAATTATTAATTTTAATGTAGTCTAATTTATCAGCTGTTTCTAATGGTCAGCTCTCATTTTTTACTGTTATTTTTGATACATCTTATAGTTCATGGCTCTTATGTTCTGTTTAATACAAATTTCCCTACCTTAAAAACATGAAAATACCACCCCCCATTTTCTTCTAGAAGAATTCTATTTTTTCCTTTCCCTTTTAGGTCTATGATCTATTTCTATTTTCTTTTTTGTGTATGGTGTAAAGTAGAATTTTTCATAATGGCAAAAACAAAAGGAATATGCTTATTAATGTTAAAATTGAATAATCAATTTTGCTGTGCTTGTACAATGAAAGACTACACAAGAGAGCAAATCCCTGAACTACCACTAAAATGGTAAATGTCATAAACACGACCTTCAGCAAGACACATCGGTCACAGATTAATCCATGAATTACATTTTCATCGAAGTAAAGTTTTAGAGCAGGAAAAAAATGAGCAATACATTTAGAGGTACCAAAGTCCTCTATAAGAAAATCAGAGAAATGGTTATCACAGATTTCGGGAATGTAACAGTTACTGGGAAGACGGAAAGGGGAAATGATAGCAGAATGTATTAAGGAGTCAGTGGAGAGGCTGATCATAATCTGCTTCTCAAACTAAGTAGCTGATTTTCTCTTCATCAAATATATGTGAACTTTAAAAAAATGTGGGCTGTACATCATAGCAAACTAGATATTTTAACAAACACACATGTAGGGGAAAATTCAGTGGCAAAAGTGAAGAAAACAATAGAACGATATTTAAACTTGATATGAAAATAAATCTTGGGGATCTTTTCTGGTTTGTTTTGTTATTTTTGGCTTTGTTGTTGTTGTTATCAGCACCTGAGAAAACTGCATTGGTCTTCTGTAAAACAATTATTTTTTTCCCTTTAACTCCATAAATATCTCAAATAAGAAGTATCTAAATTCACAGATCCTCTCATTGCACTCTATGGTACCAATAAGAAGGCAACGAATGAACAGGTTTATAATAATTAAAACCGTCTTTTATTTCTATAAAAGTACCCTGGGCAGACCTGCTTCTTGCACGTTCAGAAGCGCAAAGCACTAACATTGAATTATATCAGCCTCTGGCATACATATCACTTTCCAATCTAGCGTTTTAAGATCCTCAACTTTGAAATTAATTACATTTAATGCTTTATTGAATTTCTCAATTACTGGTCACCCCTGGCCAGGACTCCTCTCTTGAATTCCTAGTGTGGTATCACTCCCTTGTTTTTAAATGAGGGAAAATTGGCATTTGCTTTTCCTTTTTTTCATGAATTCAAGTAAGAAGCTGATTTCTGGCTAGTCTGGAGCTGAAATCACTTCTGAAAACAATGTTCTTTGTATGGGAGGTTCTCAAGCATTACTACACATTTTGCAGCCACCTCACAGTTTTGAAAAATACCAATTCCTGATCTCACCCCAGGAAATCAAATTTAATTGGTCTGAGATGTGAAAAGGCCTGAGGAATTTTGAAAGCTAAATAAGTGCTTCTAATATTCAGTAAAGTTTGAGGATCACTGCTGTTCATTATCCTCTCCATTATCTGCTTATGGATGTAGATTTTTAAAAAATAAATAAATGATAATTCATTGTTAATGCCTAGTTATTTTATCTCGGCAATGAAAGAAAGAAGCAAATACTAGAATAAAATCAGCAAATGATTTTTAAATACAGGTACCATCCAGTTTTTGTAAATTTTTATTATATTTGCTTTCAGTCCAAAGAAACAGTTATTTTTTTCTTTGATTGTAATTTTTAATCACTGGTTTCTGGATTATTGTGAGCCAGAAGATATAAAATTTGTGAATTATTTAATCAATAAGTGACTCTCAAAATTGTCCAGAACCTTCTACGTAGTTCAATGAAACTGTTAACCTAGATTGGTTCTGGCCTCTCCTATTTTTGAAGGTGATGACGTGAATGCCATCCGAGCTGGAAATCCAAACCATAGGATCCAAGTGTGCAGAATCCATTGGAATGTCCTTGCAAATGTCAAATAGAAAAAACAAGTACATAAATAACTGGATCTTGAACAAAACAATAGTTGAAATTGTTAGCAAATCACTTCTGTGTGTTAATTCTAATGACAATAAAATTGCTAATTTTATTTTGCCTTACACCAAAGTTATGCTAATTATAGTCGACATCACCTTGAATGATCACAAACTACTTAAGAGATAATTGCTATTGTTATATATCAATTTTAGAAATGAAGAAACTGAGGATTAAGAAGTTTACTTGTGTGTATTTCATTTCAAACATCATTTTAGCCATTGAAAAATGAAGAAAGGTTGGGCATTTTACATCTATCTATCATCTATCTATCTATCTATCTATCTATCTATCTATCTATCATCTATCTATCTATCATCTATCTATCAATCAATCATCTATTTATCTACCTATCATTTATCTATTTATCTATCATCTGTCATTGACCTATGGATCCTTGGTGTACTGTATTCTAAAGGTAAGCAGAATAAGAAATATACAGTGTTTTGAGGAAGGCAATTCAGATAAAGAACAAATAAAACAATAATACCACCATTTATTGTTTACTGTGTGCCTTGTATATCTTAAGTTCTTAAGAGGTTTCATTTTATATCTTTTAGTAAACCTTCAAGGTAGCTCGTGATAACACCAATAGGAAGGGGATAAGATTTTCAGAGAGATGGATGGATACGTAATGGGGAAGTAAATAATGTCCTTCAGTCTTTTCATGGTGTAGATGTTCACTGAACTTTGAATATCTTCTTTTTGGTTGTAGAATTCTAACTTGTAATGAACTCATTAATTTTATGAATGAGTTGGAAGAATGAGTTAAACAAAAAAAAAATAATACTGGGAACTTGAATACTATGAAGCAGAGAACTAGGGCACGCACCTCCCAAGGCTCCAGCTCTGCTCTTTTATAAAAGCGCTTTCCCAACCCAGGACATCCTAATTCACAGTTGAGTCAATCAGAGAGTGCATTGTAAGAATTTTTCCAAATACTTTCTTACTTTTAAATTTTTATTTTGAAATCACCATAGATTCACATGTAGTTCTATATGAAATAATACAGAACAATTCCACACAGCCTTCGCCCAGATTCTCCTAATGGTAGCATCTTGCGCTCTGTATTATAATACCCTGGCCAGGAAATTGACACTAATACACGATACTCACCTTATTCAGATTTTACCAATATTACAAGCACTGATGTGTGTGCGATTTTATCAAATGTTTAGATTCCTTTTGCCATCACCACAGCCCATATACAGAACACTCCTATCATCAGAAAGATCTCTCCTGCTACTCTCTTAGAGCCACCACCATCTGACTCCCTTTCTGTCCCCACCTCCTGGCAACAAGTATAATCTAATCTCTCTGTCTGTATTTCTGTATGTTTTAAATGTTACATATATGAAATCATACATGTAACAGTTTTGAAGATGGATTTTTTTTTTCACTCCGTTAACTCCTTTTTGATACATCTAAGGTTCTGCTTTTATCAATTGCATTTTCTTTTAAGTGCCAGGTAGGTTTCTATGATACGGATGTACCACTGATGATGGTTTAAGAATTTACCTGTCATAGGGTATGAGAGGTTTTCAGTCTAGAGCTGTTTAGCATAAAGGTGTTATGAATATTGTGCACAGGTTTGGGTGTGAGTGTAAGTTTTCATTTCACTGGGATAAATGTCCAAGAGGGTAATTTCTGGGTTACACATTTACTTTGTATAAGGAACCCCCTTACACTTTTTTCAGAATGGCTGTACCATTTTACATTCTCACTGCCAACAGGAATGGTTTTCTTGGCACTCTTGCCAGCATTTGGGTGTTTTTATCAAAATATTTTATGAGTAAGCCATTGTAATTTGGTATGTTGTGACATCTTGTTCTGGTGTAAATTTGGAATTCCTAATATCTAATGATTCTGAAGCACATTCCTTGTGCTTATTTGCCATCTGTGTATCCTCTTTGGAGAAATGTTTCTTCATGCTTCTTTTTGCCCAATTTCTAAATGAATTGTCCTTTTTTGTTTATTTTCTTATTGTTGAAAGAATATTTACTAGTATTTCACTTACTTAAAATCTTTTCTAAAGTTTATAGGTGAGAGTTCTTTATAATGTAGATTTTAAGTATCTAACTTATAAAGCTAAATAAATGTTTTGTTTAATAAAGTTCGCTCTCAGGCTTTCCTTCAAATTTCCATTTAGTTGATTGTAAATAAAGGTCTGGGTGTATTATACGAATTGGTATAAATTCATCAGGTGACTTGAGATGTACTGCATTTCATGTCACTAAATCCCTTATGAACTGGTAGTATGCAATCAGTGAACACTATTGTTAGAACCCTATTTCTTTCTTTCATGAGCTCTGGATTTTTAAAAATTAATTTCACTTTGATAGACTTTATTCATAGATAACTTATGGGATTTAGGATTTCTAATGAGAATTGTGGTATAGATTTTCACCTTATTCCTTAAGTGAAAATGATTTTTTTTAGAAGAGGGAGGGGCAGTGGGAGAGAGTTAGAGAATCTTAAGCAGGTTCCATGTCCAGTGCAGAGCCCAACATGGGGCTCAATCTCATGACCCTGAGATCATGACCTGAGCCAAAATCAAGAGGGGGACACTTAACTGACTGAGCCACCCAGGAGCCCTTAAAAATATTTTTTTGAAGAGTCTTATTATGCTCAGATAAAAATATTCTCCTTCCTACATTCCCAGTAGTTAGGAATGGTTATGGATACCACTGACATTTCATGAAACAGAATGGAAGCCTAAGAAATGCTGTAATCTGGTTAAATCTTCTTTTTGAAATAGCTTTACCCAGAAGTCAGAAGACTTAACACTTTATGTCAGGAAAGTTTGGGCCTGGAGACTTCTCTTAGGGGAAGTTTTAACTCACTGGGTTATTTTCTTCTTGTAAGAACACCAGTTCTATTAAACCCTGAACTATTATATCATGAAATTGTTGCAGTCCCAGTTAATTCACTGGGTTGAAATACTTGCCTTAAACCACTTAAGCCCAGATCCCAGAGCTCCTGACTTTCTAAGACCCAGTTGTCAGTGTGGTGTCAGCCCTTACTGTTTTGCTCATCAATTGTCTGGTTATATTTTAGGAGGGAAGAATATAGTTCTAAGAATATTTTGAAAATTTTACATCCTATAAGTTGGTTTCTGGTTTAGTCATAA
Organism: Ursus maritimus; assembly: GCF_017311325.1. Lineage (NCBI taxonomy): Eukaryota > Metazoa > Chordata > Mammalia > Carnivora > Ursidae > Ursus > Ursus maritimus. Next base: position 99,812,564 of record NW_024425563.1, read on the forward strand.
TTTCCAAATATATAACATTTTCTTCATGCTTCAGACAATAGTATATGGGTTCATCAATTGCCTTTCAACTCAACATTTTTTAAAATGAATCACGGAGAGAATGTTTTTTTGACCATTGTGATCGAAATGGAAATTAATCATAAAAGACTCAGGAGAAATCAAACACTTGGAAATGAACCAAAATGTATTTAAATAATCTATGAGTTAAACAGACAGTTTGAAATAAATTTTAAAATATATAGAACTGACCATGCAGTTAAAGACATAGATTTTCTAGGGGTACCTGGGTGGCTCAGTTGGTTAAGTGTCTGACTTCATTTTAGCTCAGGTCATGATCTCAGGGTCATGGGTCAAGCCCTGCATGGGCTCAGTGCTCAACAGGGAGTCTGCCTGAGTTCTCTCCCTTTCCCTTTGCCCCTCCCCTAGCACAATTATGTGTGTGTGTGTGTGTGTGTGTGTGTGTGTATAATTGATCATGCAGTTAAAGATTTATTTTCTAGCTTATTTGCAGCTAGGTATGGACACATGTCTGAGCTCCAGCCAAAACGACATGAACAGGTCACTTGTGACCCTTCTCAGTTAAGCCTATACAAAAAAGAGCATGATCCATATTCCTCTTTTTCTTGTCCATGGTAAAATATGGACTTTCCTCAATTACCCATCTGCAGACTGTTGCATGAGAAAGAATTTTTGTTTCAAACATAGTTAATTTGGTCTTTGTTAAAGTATATGGACTTGAACTTTATTACATTTCAACTTGAAGATGTTACAGGGATATTCTCATTAGGAGAGAAATAAAGATAACACCTTACAAACTAAAAATAATATAATTATTAGAAAACATTATTGGGAGATACCTGAGTACTGTGTGTAGCTTTTATTTGTTGCTTAATCATAGTCTGGCACCATTCTTTAAACTTTCATGTGTGAAAGGCTTCTCAAATAAAGTAAAAGTTACTTTAAGCCAAACAAATATATGGAACTGAATGAAATTGAATGTCAACACATTAAAATACATGTATCACAGATAAAGCAGTGTTGACAGGAAAATTTATACCACTATATACTTATATTAGAAAAAAAGGAGTCCCAAATTAATAGCTAAGTTCCTATCTCAAGAAACTAGAAAAAGTAGAGAAAAATAAATATCAGGCAATATGCAAATGGACATAATAAAAATCAGAAAGAAGTAAAGTTAAAATGGGAAAATAGAGAAAATCAATGGACTGAAAAAGTAATTTTTTTGAAAAATCAATAAAATCGATAGACTTCTAGAAAGATGGAAACAGATTAAGTGAAGACACAAATAACCATTTGCAGGAACAAAAAAGAGGCTATCACTGCATCCTCTATCCACTAAAAGGATGGTAAAGAAATACTGTGAACAACTTTATACTCATATATTGACAACTTAGTAAAATGGACCAACTCTTTAAAACTCATAAATTGCCAAAATTAAACAAAGATGAAATACATAATCTATTGTCTTAGAACCTTTAAAGGAAGTGGATTGCAAGAAAAGAAACTACTGTTCTTTACACCTCCCAGTCTGTGGTATTTTGTTACGACCACCTACCTAGCTGACTAATACAAAACTACTGTTTGAAAAGCCAATTCATGGTGCATCCACTCCAGTGGTGGTCATGTCAACTCCTGTAAAAATTAGGCTTATTGTTGCTGCTGCTGTGGGCTGAGTAATCATTTGTTCATTTATTTTACCAATTAGTGATTGTGCATGTAAGTCTGGAAATCACACATGTGAATATAACATCAACAAATATGAAGAGTAAGTTTTGATCAGAGCTGCAATCCACTTGCAACCCATGAGCCAGATGTTTCCAAATTAAAGAAGTGAACAAACAAACAACAGTAGATTCCAATCCTCACATTCATCCTCAATTCAAAAGGCTCCTAGAAATACTTACAGGAGGATTATGATAGTTTGTTATTAAACTACTGAGCCACTCCAGTGTCCCCTTGATTCACTTTCTTGATGTTCCTGGAAATAGTAAAGATCTCAGAAAGACCACTACAGATGGAAGCAGAACATTCTTCCCATAAAATAAAAAATTAAAAAAAAAGCCTAAGTACCACCTTGGAAAGTGTCGATGGAGCCCCTATTTTGAACCAATGCCTGCACTAACTCATGAATTCTTCAGTTGAGATTTCTGTGTCCTCCAGAATATTTCTAGCTCTGCTACCATCTTAAACTTTTCCCTTTTGCTGTGACTCTTGTAATGTAGTGGCTTGAAGACAACAGAATGCCATCTAAAATGTCATCACTTGGAAAGGTGAAGTTTGTGGATGAAAATCAAGGCTCAGTTTTTCTCTTTCTTGAATCAATTTTTCCAGTGATTTCTTATGCTAAACAGGGGAAATTTTTGGCTAAAATCTACAAAGAAATATCAGAGACTATCCTGAAAACAGGTGTCAAACGAAAAAGAGAAAACTGTGAGATTTAATGGTGTTTTATAATAAGCCATTACAAGTTTAGCTCTTCTGAACTGATCACTCACTAGTAGCTTGTTATTAGTCACTAGCTAATTTTTGAACCTCACCTGCTGTCCAATTACATAAAAGGAATCAAATAATTTTTTGAGAATAGGTACAGCTGTTGAATACATTGACCATATTTAATTTGTTTCTTGCTGAGGAGGCTTAAACTCTTGTTTCCACAGAATTTCAAAATCACAGACTACTCCCAAAGTGTGCTCGTTATCTGTGCATATAGCAACTCTCTTCTCCATCGGCAATCTGTGGTGAGTATGATAGGTTCTGTCATCTGAACAAACTCTACTTTAGCTGGGGGATCATTGTCTAGAGTTAAAACTGAAATCTGTTAAGGCATATCCTGTCTGAACATTTCCTATTTCAATCTTCGGATATGACCTGCCAACAAACAAGATTAAATCTGGAGTTTTAGATGCTAATAGATTTGTTCAAGGCTTAATCAGTTCTTAGAGGCAAGATAGTCATGGATTTCCCTTCCTCAGGTAAAGGAAGAAAAACAGCAGGATTTAAAGTGTCATCACAATGGATAGAAATGGATGGAGGAATGAAGCATGAGAGACTATGGACTATGAGAAACAAACTGAGGGCTTCAGAGGGGAGGGGGGTGGGGGAATGGGATAGACTGGTGATGGGTAGTAAGGAGGGCACGTACTGCATGGTGCACTGGGTGTTATACACAACTAATGAATCATCGAACTTTACATCAGAAACCAGGGATGTACTGTATGGTGACTAACATAATATAATAAAAAAAACGTTAAAAAAAGAGAAATGGATGAGAATAAAATAATAAAAATCTGTAAGAACTAAGCCTACATACTGAAAAATGTGGTAAATTTTCAGTCAGCAGCGAGGACTATATAACATAAGAGGCCATTGTATTGAAGACACACCTCAAATTAAGTCAGCAGAAGCCTTCACTTATGTAGTTGCTGCTACCACAGCCCTTGGATAAGGTGAGTAGGATTTCCCCCTAGATTTAAGAAAGGCCGATGTAAGAAACTGGCATATCAAGCTTCCTTTGAAGTTGAGTTAGAATATCAAGGGTTTATCCAGATTGATCATGTACAAATAGGTGTGTAAAGTTTTATGATACTTAGAAAGGACAGACTGGAGAGATGCTGAAAACCTGATTTTAAGTTACAAAATACCATTCATATTTAGATTAAATTACCAAGAGTGTATAACATCATTCCTATGTAGTGACTCCAGAAAAATGGAGACCCTGTTGCCTACAATGGCTAGTGAGGCCTAGCAAACCTCTTGTCTCTTAATAGCTTAGAAAATTTTTGAGTGATTTATCATCTATCAGGATGGAGATTTAACTCTTCAGGATTGCCCTAGTATAGTCTGTGATAACAATACCACACATTGAGTGCCTTATTACCAACGTAAATTTATTTCTTCTAGTTCTGGGAGGTGGAATCCAAAATCAGGCTGTTGGCATGGTCAAGTGAGGGCTGTTTTCTGGGTTGCAGACTTTTTACTGTGTCCTCACATGGTGAAAGGGGGCAGGGGGCTCCTTGGGGTCTCTTTCGTAAGAGCACTAGTCCCTTTCATAAGGATCCACCTTTATGACCTAATCACCTCCCAAAGGCTCTGTCTACCAATACCATCAACTTTGGGGATTAGGGTTTCAATGTGTAAGTTCTGGGGAAGATGCAAATGTTCAGACCATAGCAGGGATTAGTCATGACCCATAGAATATATTTATTCTGACAAAATTGTACATTTTCTTTGGTACCTCTATACATTGATCATGAGAGAGAATCTTAGTGGTCACTTTATCTTTAGGGTATAGCAAAATTTCCCTCACATGTTACTTGAAGGGAGAATCACACAGAAGATTAAGGTGCTTGTAGTCTTAGTTAACAACCTGTGGCAAAGGGAGAAAGTGTGCCTCAGTAAACCTCTAGGCATCACTGTCCGGGTAGATTGTTGAACTTCATAGGGAAAGTCAAAGAGGTATTAGTTACCTTGACCTAAAGCAACATGAAGAAAGCAGAATAAGACCCATGCAGTAAACCATGCAGTCTTGGATGGTACTCAACACAACATAGTATACATATTTTTGTCCATAGCTTGTTGCACGCTTCATGAAGATCTTTAAATTGTACTTAATTTGAACATAGATATATTGAAAGTTCAATGTTCAAATAAGCTGTAAGCAGATTATGAACAGGAGAGGAGTCAAGGATCTCAGACATGCCACTGAAGGAGCATTTGTTTTGGAGATCTTGTTTGCTTAGTGGACCACGTACTGTGAAGCTTGCAGGAGAGGTATCACAGAGGCAAGGAATCTGCAGTGAAGGGTCTGGTGGGGACAGGCACAGGGTGGGGCTGAGGACTCAGCTGACGCAAGCTTGCGTGAGGGCTGCAGAATTTGAGGTGGATACTGTCCTACTCTATCATTAAGGGTTTTGCAAGCCTGTCTTCAATATTTAAAGAAATGTCTCCTTGTTAAGAAATCGAAGTGTGATTCCCCCTCAGAGGAGAATAAACCTCACTAATGACCTACTTCACTTTTTCTCTTTCAGTTTTTTTCAGCTAGTGTGAAGCAATTGTTTTTCCAATGTCCTTTTGTTTATATTACTTAAGGGTATTTTTATAAAACGTTTTCCTCCTCTGATGCTTCATGACTCTGGTGGCAGTATCTAGTTGCTCTAACTGTAAGGCCATCAGTATATTGTCAGGGTTTCTGTTTTGTTTTGTCTTTGCTTTTGGTCTAAAATTCTGTCAAGATGTTCTGTGAGGAGATTGACAACAGAGCTGTTTTATACTCAAGGATTTGCTCGTGTGTTCGATCCCTTATTTTTGCTTTAGTGTCATTCACAGAAAGCAAGTAAAGAGCTCAGGACGTATTTTCTCCAGGATCTAATCTTTTTTTTTTTTTTTTAGATTTTTTTTTTAATTTGTTTATTTATTTATTTGACAGAGAGAGAGCTAGCGAGAGAGGGAACACAAGCAGGGGGAGTGGGAGAGGAAGAAGCAGGCTTCCAGCAGAGGAGCCTGATGTGGGGCTCGATCCCAGAACGCCGGGATCACGCCCTGAGCCGAAGGCAGACGATTAACGACTGAGCCACCCAGGCGCCCTGCTCCAGGATCTATTCTTTCATGCTGTCTCCAGGTGCTAAAGAGCCCATCCCGAACATCGCTGGAGACTATGGAAATGGATTAGTGTCCAGCCTATTTGGGCAAAAAGGATTTTAGAGAGTCTCCGAAATATGTTATCCGATATCTATGGATATCTCTTCATTTCTCTGCCACTTTCAGTATCTTCTCACTCTGCATGTTCCTTACATCTTTCTTCTTCTTTTCTTTTTCTTTTAAATCTGGGGTTTCTATTAACATCTGAAACCGCTGATAGAAAACTGATAACCTTAGATTATATGTTCCTAGGGCTACTCCAAATCCCCTCTCTAAATATTTGTTTATCTTGTGTAGACTTTTGAAAGTCTTTGACCAACTGTCAGGTCAGAATGAGACCAAGGCTGAAAATACCTTGAGAGAATTGGCCTGTTATAAAGGGGATTTAAATATAAGAATTCTTAGAGCTTTGTGAGTTCCTGGCTGAGCTGAGGGGGCAGGTGGGTCAGGAGGAGGGAGAGGTAAAGGAAATGGAGAAGCATAAGATGGAGGAGAAGAAGAGTATACTAAAGCCACCAAGTTCAAATTGTCATTTGTGGTAATCTAAAAGTGAAATAGTTTTAAACATTTTGATTGCCTTAGCTGAAAAAAATTTTATAAGGAAGCAATTTGTGTATCTGAATTTCATTTGGAAGCTTTCTCATTCCAATAAAAAAAAATGCAGGCCAATAAAAGGAATTTTACTTCCATTCTGTTCTAAAGAGCCTCTCATGAATAATTTTATTCTTATCAAAAGTTGGGCAAACAGTTAAATTTTCCTTGGTGTATTTAAGCTCTTCAGAAAGATAGTCACTGGAATTTGAATTATGGTATAAATTTATGTAAGAGGAAGGGGTCCCCTATAAAGAAATCATTGACTTATTTTTGGACTGAGAAAACCCAGAATTGTATGGTAACAGTTTGAGAAAAACATTGTTTATATGTCTTGTGTTTCAGAGTTGACCTATTGTCGACTCACTGATCACAGACTCAACACCCTGTGATTCTCAGTAGTCAGAGGTGTAGAGAGAAGCTGATTCAGAACTAGAACACACAGACCACACAACCCAGGACTGGCTTCATAAGGTCTGGATCACTGGCCAAAGGCAACGTTTGTTCAAAGGGCCCACACTGGGAGAAACTTTATACACACTTCAGGCTCTGAGCTAATTGCAGAAACATATTTATTAGGAACAATGTCGGTTCTTCCCTAAAAACATCCTCCTATATACTCACAACAAAAAATGATGAGGATAGGCAACAACAATTGACCTGGAGTGAAAGATGGGGATTGGGGTTATTCATGTCCATGGTCCAGAAGATGGGGTGGTTCAGTGTATACCTTCCCGTTTCCAAAGCTAGCCCTCAAACTCCCAGGCAGCCAATAACCTTAATGAGAAATCAATGTGTCACAAGCAGAGGAGCGGATCAAGAATTAGAATGAATCAAGAGTTGTTAAAACCACAAACTATAAATTCATTGTTCTGGAAAGGGACAAACCAAACACCATAAAATAGTTTCTGGGAAAGAAAAAGAAATATTTTTGCCAAATTAAAAGAGAAAGTAAATGGATTATATAATAGGATAATAGCACTCAGTAGACGGATGATTTGCAAGACCAAGCTAAGGAACTAGCCCCCAAAATAGATGAAGAAATATGGAAATAGATGAGGAGCTGGTAAGGAATATGGAAATTCATAAATAGAAACTTTACGGCCTGCAGAGAAATAAATAAAGGTGTGAGAGCTTTCAGGATGGCCCAGATTAGAGCAACCCGCCCAAGAAGGCAGGAGAATGACGAACACCCAGGGCAACCTCAAACACTATCAAAAGTCCTAAACGCTCCAGAGACATTAAGCTGGCTCCATAAATAGTGAGAGATCACTAAGTGATTAATGGTTTACATGGTGATCAAAGATGTCTGGACTAAGCTCTCTTCTCAATGAGGCCCTGACATTTGGGGTTGCCTGTTTGTCTCTGCATTGTCCAATTTCAGCAAGAATCTGGCTCTGTCAGTTTAGCCAGAAACCCCATCCTCCGTGTTTTACTCTGTTTTTCTTCTAGTCCCAGGACTTGACAGCATCGGTTTACATTGTAATCTAGCCATTTAATCCCAGTGCTGGTTCTGCAGTGATATTTACTATTGACCCAATCATAACGCTCCATGTACTGTTTAATTAAGCTAAAAAATCATATCCATCATATAGGAGAAAAAGACTGTGTTCTGACTACAGAGGAATTTATCTGCTTTTATTTTATTTATTTTTATTTTTTTTAAAGATTCTATTTATTTATTTATTTGACAGAGAGAGAGAGGACGTGCAAACAAGGGGAGTGGGAGGCAGAGGCAGAGGGAGAAGCAGGCCCACTGCTGAGAACGGAGCCTAGCTTGGGGCTGGATCCCAGGACCCGGGATCAAGACCTGAACCAAAGGCAGACGCTTCACCGACTGCACCACCCAGGTGCCCCCACATCTGTTTTTAAATCTAGGAAAATGTCAAGACGGTAAAATGACTTACAGAACTTACAGTTAGCAAAAAGGAACTGAAGTGTACAGAACGGCACTTTCATTTCATTTTTTTTCTTTTTAGAGAACAAATTCAAAGGATTATTTTAAAAAAGAGTGGCTAATTAAGAAGTTAGAATTTAAACGTATTATTTAAAGGTATAATATCAGTAGCAGAGCAACTAAAAATAGCCCTAAAACTAAAATATGTAAGGATTGATTTTTTGCCAGGAAAAGAAAATTGTGGTTGATTTAAAAATATTTCTAAAGTGTGTTGTTTTATAACTAGAAAGTATTTTGAAACCCGAATTAAAAAAATAAATTTTTACAAAAGTGGAATTATATTAAGAGAGCACTATAATCTATATTGAATTATATACTATGCTAATTTTCATTAATATGCTAATTTCGATTTGTCTTGCCCACATATGTGAACACGTAATGGGAAAGAGATGATTATGTCTCCTTCTTTCCGTGAATCTATTTCTATAAGCAGTACGACAAATTGACTCAGTTCCCAATGTTTATTCTATGGAGAGAAAGTTTTGCTCGGCCTGTTTGTCAGGTTAAGAAAGGTGAATTACATAACCCAAATATTCACTAAGGTCACCTTGCTTTTTTGCAATTTAAATCAAATTGGCTCTATTACCCAATTCCTCTGGGTCTTACATGTTCCATGGTCATTTCTGCCTCCTCCATTCCTGTTTCAGCTACCCTCTTAATATCACTTTTGCTTTATTTCAGTTGGCTGTCAATTCTCTTTACTTTATTACGCAGAGAAATTGAGCTTTTCATTTTGTACTTGTATGGGGTCTGCCTTTGTATATCAAAAGACTCTTTAAAGCTTCTGCTGAAACAAAGGAAGGACAATGGGATCCCAGCCTCACGTTTGGGCAGCAAAGAAGGAATGTCTGTAGCTTTGAAATGTGAAACTTTTATACTCTTTCCTCACCTTCATGTCTCTGTAAGTGGAAGGAGACACCATATGTGTAGGAGAAGTTTCCAGATGTATGGCATTGCGCCACCTGCCAGCACCCTGCACCACACAGAAAGCAAAAGCAATAGTCAGTTTCTCTGGTACAAGTCATTCTGTCTGTTGCACGAATACTCATTTAATACACAAGTAATGCTTAGCAGGCAACATCGGCATGCAAATGCAGCAAGGTTTCAACCTGAGTTACAAAGGACACACACAGCTGGAAATTATACGTGCTTGGGTATACTTGATAAGCAGGTTTTGAAGCCCATTGGAGTGTGAGGCTGTGCAGACTTCTTGCGGAGTATTCATTCTAAGGGAAGAGAGAGACAGCCAGCATGGTTGGGAGCAGATCTTTGTTTTAGCTGGGAAGGGGCTGGTCCCAAGCCTGGCACATAGTAATCAGGCGACAAATGCATGTGTGAAGGGATTGTACTGTGTTTGCACTCGTCTTCTAGCTCAGCAATCTCCCAACTTTAATTCTGAACTCGTGTGGGGATGTTAAAGTAACTAGATTGGACCCAAGGTGGAGTTGTTCCTACGAAGCTCCAGGTCAGAAACCAAACATAACTAAATTTCTGAGCTCGGCGATCCCAGAAAAGGAAGACCTAGGCCAACCCGTGAGGTCTTGTCTGTCGGTTCCCTGACTTCTCCAAGACTTCCCTTTGCTCCAATAGGGTGAGGAACTCTGCTTTAACCAATCAGGCAATGCCCTAGAGACCTTTCTTGTTCCTGCTCACTCTGATCTAGAAAAATCTCTAGCCTTGTATAGCTTTTTGGAATTCCTTTCTATCTTCTAGATTGAATGCTGCTGGATTCACGAATCACTGAATATCGCCAGTGAGATCTCTAACGTTGACTTAGTTGAATTTTGTTCTTTAATGGGCGTTAGGGTCCAGGCAGCATGGTGACCTTTGAGTGGGAGGGGAGCATGCACACTGAAGGGCACGTGATCTGTTACTCCCCATCGGAAGGGTGGACAGCTTTACACCTGGTCTCTGTCACATCAGCAGTGGAGAGGTACATATGGAGACTGTGGTGTCCATGGAAAGAAGCATATTACCCACCCCACATCACCATAATGCCACCCCCTGCAAGCAGTTAGGGATCATCCTTCTTGTTAATCTTCCTCTTCCTACTAACAACTTTTCATTTTGTAACATAATATTAAACATAATGTTTTGGACATATTTTTAAAACACAGTCCTAGTTTTAAAAGAAATCTGTGGCATCATATAAAACAATTAGAATCAGGGGCACCTGGGTGGCTCAGTCAGTTAAGCATCCAACTCTTGATTTCAAATCAGGTCATGATCTCAGAGTTGTGAGATCGAGCCCTGTGTCAGGCTCTGCGTGAGGTGTGGAATCTGCTTAGGATTCTCTTTCTCCCTCTCCCTCTGTCCCTCTCCTCCTCTTAAAAAATAAAATAAAATACAATAAAACAATCAACTCTTCCCTAAAATAGTTAAATATTATGAACACAGAGTGAGAACTTCCAGGGTCGACAACTATGAATTTGACTCCTTACATATTGAATAATTCATACTGATGATATAAAATGTAATTCTATGTTTGTTTTAAAAATACATTTTTCCAATTGATAAGGCAAGAAACAACAATTGTTGGAGAGGATGTGGAGAAAGGGGATTCCTCCTACATTGTTGGTGGAAATGCAAGTTGGTACAGCCGCTCTGGAAAACAGTGTGGAGGTCCCTTAAAAAGTGAAAAATTGAGCTACCCTATGATCCAGCAATTGCACTAATGGGTATTTACCCCAAAGATACAGATGGAATAAAGAGAAGGGCCATATGCACCCCAATGTTCATGGCAGCATTGTCCACAATAGCTAAATCGTGGAAGGAGCCGAGATGCCCTTCAACAGATGACTGGATTAAGAAGTTGTGGTCCATATATACAATGGAATATTACTCAGCCATCAGAAAGAACGAGTTCTCAACATTTGCTGCAACATGGACGGCACTGGAGGAGATAATGCTAAGTGAAATAAGTCAAGCAGAGAAAGAAAATTATCATATGGTTTCACACATCTATGGAACATAAGAACTAGGAAGATCAGTAGGAGAAGAAATGGATAAAGAAAGGGGGGGTAATCAGAAGGGGGAATGAAGCATGAGAGACTATGGACTCTGAGAAACAAACTGAGGGCTTCAGAGGGGAGGAGGGTGGGGGAATGGGATAGGCTGGTGATGGGTAGTAAGGAGGGCACGTATTGCATGGTGCACTGGGTGTTATACGCAACTAATGAATCATGGAATTTTACATCAGAAACCAGGGATGTACTGAATGGTGACTAACATAATATAATTTTAAAAATTATTATAAAAATAAATAAATAAATAAATAAATAAATAAATAAATAAAATTCTAAAAAAAAAAAAAAAACATTTTCCCAAAAGATTTACACCCCAGTATATCCAAAAATTCGCTTGGGAAATTTAGGTTTTGTGTTTTCCAGGATGTAAAATTTAGTTCAAATAAATAAATCCATTGGAAATCTTGCACAAGTTTGAAAAATTCAGAAAAATAACAGCCATAACAGAAATGCTAATATTCAGAATCCATTTAGTCTTTTGTAGAGACACAGGGAACCAGGTAGTATTCTAAGTATTTAATATAAATCGACTCATTGAATCTTCACTACACGCTCATTAGAGAGTCACTAGTGTTTTCCTCCTTTTACACATGCGTGAGCTAAGGGACAAAGAGCAGGCAACCTAGCTCCAGGGTCTGAGTCACTATGACTGACACTGCCTTCCATGTTGCCCTTCATGACTGTGTTTGAAATCAGAGCACCAACGACTTCTCTAAAGTGAAGGGACAGAAATGTTATAGGGGTAAAATGAGATGTTGTAAACTCTATGCATCCAATGGAAGACTGGTACTTAGAGGCCAAAATGGAAGAGGTAGAATGGCAGAGAGATGACTTATCTGAATAATCCTGCACTCTTTGAGGGTGGGGGGAAGTAGTCACCTAATAGGTTACTTTAATTTGCATTGAGTTTCTGTCCAAGCCTTGATGACTATCCACTGACAAGCACTTTCAGACTCAGGTCATTTGTTGCTTTCTTCCTCTTGCCTGATAATTATTTTATTACTAAGATAGAAACTATGATGGTTTCTCTCTCCTGGAAATCTTTCAATGATTTCATTTGAAATTTCAAGTATCTGAATTATATTTCTTAAGCTGAACTAGTATCTCATATCTATAAAACAAAACAACAAAAGCAAAACTAAAACTTCAATCTCATTAAATTATTGGAATGAATTTGGGATGCAATAGTTCTATCCCTTTTAAGTGAAAAGTAAGGTCACATAAAAATAATTTCTTACCTTTCTGGACATAAATGAATACAAATATGCTAAAACTCCTGCAATATCCATAAACAGAGGAGCTCCTTTTCTTAGGAAAAGTAGAGCATTTATTTATTTTGCTTTCAGTTAGGTAATAAAGGCTCTCAAATAAATTTATTAACTGAGTCCATTTTTTTTTTTCAATCTGAGCAAATGTGCATTGTTAAAAAATTATAATATAGTGATTTAAGGTAACTTTGCTATTAGTATTCAAGGTCAAAAATATTAGCAGAAACTGTAGAGAAGAAAGTTTCAATATATCTGTCAAAAATATAAACTTCACCATGAAAAGTTACTTATGACTAATTGGCTTGAAGTATCAAGACATTAAGCATATGTTCAGTGGGGCTTACACATCAAAAACTTGCACACAATCTGTTCATGTGAATTGTCTATTGAAGACATTGGGGTGATTAGGTGTGCTTAATGAGCAAGGAATTTAAGGAACCTTTGTTGAGCATGAAAAGTACACAGGTCGGGAGGTCTAACTGATGAGAAATGGAAACACTTTGTCAGAAGTTCAATGTGAGCGGTGGATGAATCTCCAACTCACTTTGATCTGTTCCATTCTGCCCTCCCATTTGTGGCGTTCTGGAGACTATGGATGGGAGCTCATTACTAAAAAGGCCTGCGTGCCATATTGAAAAGAGAATCGACTTGGAGAGCTCATGGCTATGTGCAGAACGAGGGGAATGAGGAATTAGAAGAAACTGGTTACTTCTTCTCCAGATGAAACTTTCAACTCACTTCTCAGTGACAGTAACTTTAAGCAGCTTCTTTTTTTGATCATCCTTAGGGTATTTTTGACACGGAAATTAAATTTAAATCAAAGTATTTACAGAAAACTGAATTTTAGTTTTGGATGCTATTATTCAGTAGCTGAATGATTTTGTGTAAGTTGCTTAAACTTTAAAACAATGCAAAACTTAGGTATAAATTGAAAAATTCATACATTAATTCACATGTGAAGTTCATTCCGGGCTTGGTCTTCTATGGTCAAATTGTTGTGTGTGAGATTGGAGACCATTTAATTTCTATGAATGCGTTTTCCCAAGATTAAAGGCTATGTCTGTCCAGATCCAGACAGGAAAGCGGGAATGCATGATATTATGTATTTCTAACATAGGGTATTTAAAATAGGGAAAAGCAATATAGGTTTTGAAAGGTTGAACCAACAGGGGGCGGTACTGCTGTGCTTGCACCTTTAAGGAGACCACATTTTGGGTCGGATACTCCAAGGATTAAAACAAAACAAAAGAAAACAAAATTAAAATAATAATAATAATAATAATAATAATAATAATAAAACAGGATGGGGACTACTGCAGCTAAAACCTCATGGTCCAGAATGAGAATACCAGAAAGAAGTACCTTCTCCCCTCTTGCCCCGCCCCAGGCTCCCTCTAGGGGGCTCCCACTGACTGACTCCTAACAGAAAGCCCACTGCCCAGAGAGTGTGAGAAATGGAGTTTCAGCAGCTAATCCAGCCTCTCAGGAGGCAGGGTAAACCAGGGCGGGGTTGTAGCTGAGAAAAACGCACGCAGAACCACATATCTTCTCTTCAATGTGTCTACCTAACAATCAGTGCTCAGAACACAGAGCCCTCAATTATTTATTGCCTTGTGTGAAAGCAGTGAACCTAATATGGCAAGTAAATAATGAGAGGAAGAGAGAACTCTGCCATCAGTTGGTCTATAGGATGAGTAATATACTCAACGTTTCATAGCCTACGTGACCGTTGCTGTCAACAGAAGCCCCAATAAATCAAATACATACAAAAGTTAAATTATCTTTCACTAAAAGAAGAGGAAGAAGAGAGGGAGAAGAGAGAATAGCAGGTAAGATCATGTAACTGTACAAGACACAAGCATTTGGTTACCTAGGAGTATATTTTTGTCCTTATAGCAGAGAAGAGAGCATAATTTGCAGAAAAATTACTGAATTTTAATCAAAAAGTTTTGTTTTTTTTTAGTGATAGAGTGAAATCATTAATAATAGACTAAGTGGATGCCTTCTGACATGAAAATTGTGCCCCGTGGATTAATTAGAAGAAAAAAAAGTATTACTCTACACCCTCCCCCATCTATGCGCTTAGCACTGCTGTGACTACCGGGCTGCTGATACCTTTCCCGTGATGTTTAAAGGTCTTTTACTCTCTCTGTAATGCATTATTCAAATATCCAATTTCATAGGTTGTTTTTTCGTTTTTGTTTTTTGTTTTCGGCTTCATTTACTTGGACACAAACAGTTGCACCACGGGTGTGTTCACAGCCTTTTTTTTCCCCCCCGGGGGTGGGGGGGGGTATGAGACCAAACCTTACGCAGAAATGAAATATATGAAAAATAAAAGAAGAGCGATTTGAGCTGAAATGCAGGGCAAGCATCAAGCTCCTTGCGCCCAGCCTCCAATTTGCCTCGGCAACCCTGGAACCGCTCCTCCGTGCCTGGGGGTGATGAGGAAAACAGCCCGAGAGCCCCAGTCCTACCAAGGGGGCTCCTGCATTAAGGTCTTGCAGGAAGTCAGTACAGTCACCAATTAAATATGCAACAGCAGCTAAAAACTTTAAATACGAATTTGTAATATGACCAACTTAAAGGTTACTACTTTTGCCCTTGTTACATTACTTCTAAATTAAATTTTAAATTAATTTTCATTTCTGTGAACAAAAGATTAGCCAGTTGAAAGTGCTGTGGTACAAGCCAGGGAAGATCACCGTCTTCTGAGTTACCAGCCGTCTAATGAGATCTAGTTCCGTTGATGATTTAATTATCCCTGTAATGCTGCCTCCTATTTTCTTTTGACTTTAATTTTTAAACTCTTTGCTTTTTAAATTTTAACATTCAATAAATATTTTAAAATTACTTTATTGCAGTTGAGGCCAATTCTGCTTATTGTGTCGGTAGAAGTGGGGTTACAAGTGGTTATGTGTTGGGTGTTTAAGCAAGGTTATTCACCTGGGTCCTCCGGCACCAGGCTTGATAGTATGATTTCTTTTAGCCAGGACTAGGGATTGTCCTGGCTTGACTCTCTACCTTGACCATTTTAGATTAATAAACGTCTGGTCGTTTCTGGAGAAGCAGCGAGGCAGTCTCCGTATCTGCATGCACAAGGGCCTCCTTTTCCAGAACGCTTCTTAAGGGAAGTATGGGTCAGCTGAGTGCCTTTGACTCTACAGTCGAAGTGAGGTTGGCACAGTCTCAGTCCGATGGACCGCCAGCCCAGTCCCCTGTGAACATTTACCTGGGTCCGAAGGAAGGAGGCTTTGAGAGAAATGTCAGGTTAGTTTCCACAAAAATCTGTGTGAGATGTTATGTTAGGAGGAGGTGTGTGTGGGGGCGAGTGAGACAAAGCTGTCAGGAAATGGGATTTCTTCCATTTCTCTGGCAGAGGCACAAGAATTTGCTGAACTGAGGTCTCCGCACATCGGGGGAAGGGGATCAGTAGTTTGGCATACTGTAATAATTCAGAGAAGAGCACTGTCTCGAGCAACCCAAGGTTGTGGCACTGGCAAATTTTGCAGTAACATAAATAGAGCTCTGGGAGCCCAGACAGAAAAAGGAAGCTATGCCGCCTCCCCGCCCACCCCAACACCCCCACTCCCCCCCACCCCCCGGCGCAGCACATTCAGGGCAGGCACCTGCAGCATCACAGTGGCAGGACCACGTTCTTCGGACAACAAAGGAAAGAAAGAGCCAGACTGGCAGGAAAGGGTACTTGTTTGTGTCACACGTTAAACAAGAGACAGTGTCCTCATGTGACTGTGTAGGTAAGGGCAACTTGCCTGAGGGCTTGGTGGTCTCCCAGAAACAGTCACAGAAAATGCCAGAGGAAAACCAGTGTTTCCTCCACCCCAGGCATGTATTTATCCATTGTTACTGCCCCCCCCCATGGTGATGTCAGCACCTTTAAGGTCATCACCTATCACCTATCTGCCACCTGCCCTGTCGCTGGTAATGGAGCGCCGTGCCCTCACACAGCCATCACACCAACGTTTCTTAAATTGAATGTATGAACAAGGCCAGTTACTTCAGGATGAATCTTGTTTAACATGTCTCCTTTTCCCTTTTTTAAATAATAGTAGTGGATATATGTATTGCTCAGGACAACGTGAGAAAGACATAAGGGGGCAGGCACAGGGTGCTGGAGGGCGTGCCCATGTCACAGCCCCCCATCACTTACAGGCACCATCTCACTGGTACAATTACCTTTTTATAGTGTAAAATATACATGACATAAAAGTTTACCATTTTTAAGTTTGGCATCAGGAGCATTCACATTGTTGTGTCACCTCCCAAACTGAAACTCTGTCCCCTTTAACCACTAACTCCTCACGCCCCCTCCTCCAGCCCCTGGCACCCACCATTCTACTTTCCGTGTATGCATCTGACTCCTCCAGAGCCCTAACACAGCTGAAATCACACAGTATTTTTCCCTTTGTGCCTGGTTGATTTCACTTGTCATAATGTCCTCTTGGTTCATCTACCTGTGGCAGGTGTCACAGTCCCCTTCCTTTTAAGGCTGAATGGCATTCCATTGCATGAATGGGCCACGTCATGTTTATCCATCTTCTGACACATAATCCCCTTGTTTTCACATAATTGTCTTGCTCAAAAAAATCTTTGGTATTTTTCTCAGAATAAAATCCTATATCATGGGACTATTTTTAAACTTTCAATTTCTTGCAACTTATCTTCTAATGTCACTTGCCAGAACTTCTATTCTAACCAAACATTTTCACAGTATTCCACATCCACAATGTACACTATTCCGCATCAAAATACAGTCCCATCTTATAAGGCCCTCCTTTATCCTCTTATCTGCTTAAATTATGTTCGCCATTGTAGACTGCACTCAAAGCCCACCTCCTACAACAATGCGCCCCTGTCTACCTGAGTCAGAGGCAAGAAGTCCTTATAACCAGAGAGGGAGACAAATCATGAGAGACTCTTAACTCTAGGAAACCAACTGAGGGTTGCTGGAGGGGAGGTGGGTGGGGGATGAGGTAACTGGGTGATGGGCATGAAGGAGGGCACGTGATGTGATGAGCACTGGGTGTTCTATGCAACTGACGAATCCCCCAACTCTACATCTGAAACTAATGATATCCTATATGTTAGCTAATTGAATGTAAATGAGGAAAAAAGAGAAGTCCTTCTTCTGATTTCTTATCCCAAGTTATTTTGTTTGTGAATCCATCTGACCATCAGACAGCACTTGGGAATAGAAGTATGATGACCACTTTGTACCATTAATGAAATTTCCTTTCACTCTTTGTCCAAGTATCATTTTCCCAATTAATCTCTGTGCCTTGCAGGGAATTTTCCCCGGATTTTCCTTCCTCACTTCTCCACTGTACCATATCTGCACCCATAATATCACCTCTGAAATATTTTTGGTCACCTTACCTCTCCTCCTCCAGTAGAACCAGTCATGCCTCCTGTGTTCTCCCAGACCCTGAGGGCAAACCTCTACCTTGGTGCTTGTGCTGCAGAACCAGCCACGTGTTCGCTTTGGCTCTGATTTTCAGTGAGCTTTTAAGGGCTAATGTCATGCCTGGCTCCATTTTTCAGCAGAGAATCCTGTTATGCCTGGCACACATTTGCCGTGTCTCTTTCCTCCACACACTGGACAAGGAAAACATACTGTTTGATTCCAGATGGGAGGAAACAAACTTCAAAGGTATAATACCAGTAGCATCATGGTGACATCTATGATGAATATTCAGGGAGCACCCAGGTGCCCAGGATTGTGATAAATACTCTGGAGGGTGCACAGATGAGTAACCCATGGTCTCTTTCTTTAAGAGCTTAGGATATATGAATAAAGAGTTCATGACACTAGAGGTCAGGTGGGCTATGTCTTGTAACTATGTACAACAAACCATGATGAGGAAGAGAAGGACAGTGTCAATGCACTGATTGATTGATTGATCTACTGATTTAGTGTAGAGTAGTACATGTCAAATGGTTTGAGTCCAGATAGAAATGGGGAAGCCAGAGAACATAACATGAGTGGAACCATGGAGACTGGATAGTGCAAGGTGCCAGTAGGAGGACAGCATATTATGGATGTGCAAGGACAGCGGGTAGAGGTTCTGGGGCTCAGGGAGCAAGCTTGGCTTCCCTTCACTGACAAAAGCTTTGCAGCAGGATTTTGAAGAGGACGGCACCAGGATACAGAGGTGACCTGAGAAGCAAGCAAATTCTCACCTGCTGGTTCTCTGTCCACGCTCAACATTTCACTTCAACCTTTCATCAGTCTATATCAGAGAATTCCAAGCTGTCTTCAGCTCCCTTGAAGAGGCGTAGAGGCAGTGATCGTGCAGTACAACAACGAATACAGTGCTCCCGAGGGTACCCTGTATTCCCCAGAAACTCTGGAGCATTCAAGATGAAAGAGACAGCAATCCTTATTTTCCTGACTCCCTGGGAATCCTGCCATGTGAACACACCAAGTGACTGCTGGCAGAGAGAGAGAGAAGCAGCATGTGATATATCAGACAGGGACAGAGACATGGGCAGCACAGTGGTTGGAAGGGCAGCAGAGCATTCCTGAAACAAACAGAGCAATGTGGGACTGCCCCTTGGTTTACACTCTGCCGTCCGTTGCCCACGTTCCTGGGGCTCTCACAGCAAGCCTTGCCTTGCTTTCTTCTATCTGGGCAGTTTATCTGCTCTCCCTTTCAGGCTTTATTCCGAATTCCAGCTCTTCTCCCCTAATCAATGACTATTTTTCATAAATCTCAATCACTGCTCTGGTAAATGGGGTCTAATGAAACAACTAATATGCTCATTTAGTGCCTATTAATAGGAATTACTGAGGATACATTGAAGCACAGGACCAAGAATATAGATGAATTTTACCTTCAGCCAGAAGAGAGTGTTGACAGATATCATCACCCTCTAAGGTTTTTGTTTGTAAGATAGTTGTGATTATTACACTAGAGAAAACTACTCTGAGTATCTTATATTTTTTAACTTGTAATTTGCTTCTGCTTTTTCATTCTGATACCCTCCATCTATTCCTATTGTAAATGTTAGGATAAAATGGGCCACCAAGAAAGGAAAGCTCAAACTGATTCAATTTAATAACTGTATCTTTCGGCTTCTAGCTCAATTTCAGAAATTTACCGCTCTCAGTGCTGGGTATACACATAGTAAATGCTGGACGAGTGATTGAATCCCAGAGCACTACTCAGTAATTGTCCTAGCCAGAATCCCATGTCATTGACAACCTTTGTTTTTTTCCATGTGCAATAATTACAAGAATAGCAGTGGAGGATCTCACAGAAGAGAGGGGGGAATAAGGGAAAGAAAGAGGGAGGGAAGGTAGGAAGGAAAGAGAAACAAAATGAAAAAAAGAAAAGATAAAGGAGCATAGAGGGGAAAAAAGGAAAAGAAAAGAGTATAGCAGCTCTGCCATTCTGAATAGATAGTTTATAGTTTAGATCGAGGAGAACAAAAAGTTAGGAATAAAGATTTGTGGGTCATCTAAGCTACATTTGGTACAATGGGCATTCTTCTGATATGTTGATGACCTTCCTCCATAGAAAAATCATTATTACATAAAGCATCTATGAACAGAAAAAAGCTAGGGTTTGAATAAACACTTGAATAAAAGCTTCTGAATAAAACTTTCTTAGTAGGGGCACCTAGGGGGCTCAGTTGATTGAGCATCAAGCTCTTGGTTTTGGCTCAGGTCGTGATCTCAGTGTCCTGATGTGGAGACCCTCAGCCACTCAGCACTCAGTAGAGAGTCTGCTTTCCCTCTTCCTCTGTCCCTTCCCCTACTCACACACACTCATTCTCTCTCTCTCTCTCTCTCATAAATAAATAAATCTTAAAAAAAAAACTTCTTAGAAAATGGATTCAGCTGCAAGAATAAAAGAACAGGGGTGAATCATCACAGAATTCCAAAATGACAGCATATAGTGATAAGCACTTTCGTTGATGTGGCTTTCGTACATGTTGTATTTATCTTCATACTGTCATGAGGTCAGAATTATTTCTGCCTGTGGATATGAAAACTGCTTTCTTTCTCTAACATCTGTATCTCAGAGAGTAAGGTGATTTGGGTGTTCCCGATGGTGCAACTACAGCATGGTCTTCATTATTGTGCTCATTTTACAAATGATAACACTGAGACCAAAGTGAAATGTCTGTAGATATGGCACAGTTAAATTCCAAAACCATGATCTGCAGAACTTCTGCTCTCAACTACCGCTTTATGACATGTCCCATGGCACCTCTTCCAGACTAATAAGATTAGGTAGCTAGAACTCTGTGCATGGTGGGGTCAGGTCAGAGCACAATAGGGACAGACAACCAGACACCTGTCTTCTGTCCTAAGCCTCAGCCACCATCTCACTCTTTGAAGATTCAGCAGGGCTGCTCCAAGGTCTTTCTGTCTTGTGTTTCCACCCATTGTACCCTAACAAAGAGTGCAAACCAAACGAACTATCTCTACCACGTGACCCACTTCACCTCATTTTCCCTAATTCTTAACCACAGTTCCTCCAAAAGAAGCAAACCATAACAGATTTTGAATGATTTCTCTAAGGCTTACTTTTTTGTAGAGGATGGTCAAGGCTTTAATTCTTATTTTCTATTTTAATTTGATGAATTACGATCAAGGGGATCATAGGTCACGCATCTGTTGATTGTACAATGATCAGCAGAAGTAATGTTTACTATATAAGATTTTTAAAATTTCTTATTTGAACTAATTTTAAATTTACCAAAGTGCTGCAAAGATAGTAAAAGAGGTCTGTGTTACCTAGCATACCATCCATATAATTTTGTTGTTATCCAAGATTCAACCCAGGACATCGCTTTGCATTTAATTGTCACCCCTCTGCAGTCTCCTGTTTGTGACAGTTTCTCAGTTTCTTCTTGGTTTTCATGCCCTTGATGCTTGTTAAGTCATGGTCACGTATTTGTAGCATATCCTTCAATTTGGTTTTATCTGATGTTTGCTTGTGTTTTGATTGGTGTTATGAATATTTTTAAAAAATACTACAGATATGATGTGTCCTTTTCATCAAATAATATCCTGGAATACATTGCATCAACATGATTTATTTCTGCTGATTTTTGTTTGATTGTTTGTTTGCTTTAAAGATTTTATTTATTTGACAGAGAAAGACACAGTGAGAGAGGGAACACAAGCAGAGGGAATGGGAGAGGGAGAAGAAGGCTTCCCGCTGAGCAGGGAGCCCGATGCAGGATTCTATCCCAGGACCCTGGGATCATCATCTGACCCGAAGGCAGACGCTTAATGACTGAGCCACGCAGGTGCCCCTCTGCTGATGTTAACCTTGATCACTTGGTACCATCTTCCTAGTTTCTCCACTATAAAGTTACTGTTTTTCCCTTTTTGTATCTTATGTTTAGAGGCGAGTAACTAAAGGTGGTAGATTCAATAGATGAATGGATAAGAAAACTGTGGTACACACACACAAATACACGCACACACACACACACACACACACACACACTGGAGTATTACACAGCCATAAAAAGATACAATTGTGCCATTTGCCACAACACGGATGGACCTAGAGGTTATTATGCTAAGTGAAGTAAATCAGACTGGGAAAGAAATATACCATATGATTTCACTCATATGTAGAATTTAAAAAAATAATACATAAACAAACAAAAAGCAGAATCAGACCTATAAATACAGAGAACCAACTGATGGTTGCCAGAGGAGAGGGACAGGTACAGGCTTCCATTTATGGAATGAATACATCACAGGAATGAAAGGCACAGCATAGGGAATAGAGTCAATGGTATTGTAACAGTGCTGTATGGTGACAGATGGGAGCTACACTTGTGAGCATAGCACATACAGAGAAGTTGAATCACTATATTGTATACCTTAAACTAATGTAACATTGGATGTCCACTCAAATAAAATTTTTTAAAAGATTTTATTTATTTATTCATTTGACAGAGAGAGAGACAGCCAGCAAGAGAGGGAACACAAGCGGGGGGAGTGGGAGAGGAAGAAGCAGGCTTCCAGCAGAGAAGCCTGATGTGGGGCTCGATCCCAGAATGCTGGGATCACGCCCTGAGCTGAAGGCAGACGCTTTAACGACTGAGCCACCCAGGCGCCCCTCAAATAAATTTTTTTTATTAAAAAAAGAAAAATAAAAGAAGTGAATCACTAAGTACAGTTCCCTTTCAAGGAGGAGGGAATGAAACTCCACATCCTGAATGGAGTAATATCATGTCACTTGGGAACATATCTTAAAAACCAGTACAGTAAATAATAAATATTGTGCTAGGGATACTCTGGGGCTCTGTTATCTTCCTATTCTATTTCCCTCCTTCCCCTACATTTAATATTTGGAATTCTTTTGTAAGGAAGATATGTCAGTCATTTATTAATTCACTGATTCATTCATTCATTCATTCTTTGATATCCATACAGACTCATGGTATTCATTTTATTGTTTGTGTTATAATCCAATACTATCATTATTTTTAAAATAAATGTATTTGTTATCACTTACTGTATAACTTTTAAGATGTATTATACCAGGCCTACATATTGCTCCTAAACTCAATGAAACAACCTTATGTGGCAGCAATCAGAAGGGGAATTTGAGGCAAGAATGAAGGATGCAACTGAAAATCTGTGGCAAGTTCTGGAAGTCCATATCTTTATTCAGCCACCCACCCGTGCCACCCCGTGCTACCAGGTGGTGACTCAATGTAGTGAAGAGCTGGTGGCTGATCTATAGCTCGCCTTAGCAAACTTTGAGCAGCCCCGTGCAAGCCTGCCTGAGTCTATTCTTGAACTTTTCTATGCACTGGAACTGCCTCAGGCTCCTACCAAATATTGTAGAATTCAATTAGATTTTAGGCAACTGATTACTTGATTAAATTATTCCTAGGAAGGTGTTCATTTCATAAGATGAGCTTGTCAAAAGACATGACTTAATTGGAAGAGTCTATTTGGAGATATTTTTGAACTGTGTGGTTATTTATATAAACTCTAAATATATACAAGCCCTGATCCTGTGTCTTTCAGGCTCCCCCAGGGGATATCTTGGAAGGGGAGTGACAATGACTTCCTAAAATTGCAATAAAATCTAGTTATTTTCTCGGTTTTGTTAATGACAATTATAAAAAATATTTTATTGCCTTGTTATGACTTGAGAAAAATTGGATTAGAAAAATGATAGAATGACACTCCATGAAGATGGGCTGAGTAGGTAATAATTATAAGTTATTGAAGGTGAAGTTTTGACGAAAGGACAAGGAAACCTATTTGGAGCCAAGAACGTAGGTGACCAATGGATCTAGGTGACATTGAGAGTAAAGAGGGATGTGATGGCTTTTGAGTGGGTCCTCCCAAGCCAGAGAATTGACCACAGGGACATCAAGAGCAGTCTGGTCTGTCTAGAAATATTTTATCTCTGATTTTTGCACAAACATGCATACACACACACACACACACACACTACTCAAATCACTAGTCCAGAAAACATCACTTTCATCCATATAACAATTTAAAGGAGTCAATATATGTCTTCCCAAAATATGTCTCTTTGACAGAAGAATTATTTTGAACTGAGGACAATTAAGAGACAGCAAATGCAGGGAAAGCTCTCTGCCTCTCTCTGTCTCCAACGGGACAGAAATTTACAGAAGTATCCCCCCTCTCTCCACCAGGAAAGACAAAAGTTAATCATCTGAGACAATTTTAGACCCTCATTAGCCTACAGAGGGCACCAGAGGAATCTACATAACAAACATTACAATCTAGACTTCATCTACAGGTGTTTTCCGTATATTTGCCTTACCACAATTTGCTGCCTATAAAAACTCAATGTCTTTTTCTTTTGTTTTGCCACTTCCCTAAAAATGTATTGTTCTTTGTTGAACATGCTGTATAAATCTGAATTCTAAGCTACCTCTTAGAGTTACTCATCCCTGAGTTTTTCTCATATATATCTGAGGTATTCATGTAAATAAGTTTCTCTTTATTTTTCCTCTTATCTGTCTTTTGTTGCAGAGTCCCAGCCAAGAACCTAAGATGAGAACCAAAAGATGTTTTGTCCTGTAACAACACTCTACAGCAAATTTCAAGGTCATTTATATTGTTTGAGCATATTCATAGCCACATCCTCCACACATAATGCTATGGGAAATTTGGCTGTCAAATATTCATTTCTTTCACTATGGTAAGTATTTCTGAATATATTCAGGAAAAAAAGAAAAGCACCTGAGAAATCTTTGTCAGAATCCAGGCTTCTTCTTACAATGTTTAGAATCCTCAAAACATACTTCCTCTCTTAAGAAAGAAAAAAGCAATAAGCATTCTTCCACATAAGCCCATGGAAAGATACCAGGTTCTTTATTATCTTAAAGAATCATAAAATCAACAATTAGGAAATTAAATGAGAACCTTCACAACATACAGAAGTTAAACAAAGAGAGTCATAAGTTAATTTTCTATGTGGTCTGTATCAAGAGGTTCTGAAATTTATTCCTGGTTTAGAACATAAAAACATGCCTGTATGTGTCAATGAACGATAGTCCAGACAATAAAAGTACTAGTAGTTAGACACATAGCCTTAAGAATTATGGCAGTTAAAAGTATGTAGTTATGGCTTCTTTCCAAAGATTTGATTGTAGAAAAAGAAAAGACCCAGGGATAGTCTAATAGGGGAGGAGAGAGCCAGGTATGATGACTGGTAAAGGGATTAAGAAAATATAAACATACTTAGAAGACCAAGACATTATGGAAGCCAAATTAGAGTTTAAAAATTTTTTAAGTGAGAGAAAATGGTGTTAGAGACATTAAAAATGGTGACCCAAATAAGTTGGGTAAAATACTATGATTTGAGTCCATAGGAATAAACAATGTAAACATTTTTTTTTTACAATCACATGGATTCTCTTGGCCAGTTGGCCTTCTGAAAAGTTAGGTTAGCAGGACTGATATCTTCGAAAATTAAAATATATGGAGGAGGAAACAACAACTATCCCCTTACCCTTTTAAGCTTTTGGCTGAAAATTCTGTAACAAAAAATACATTCATACAAGAAAAACACAAAAGTTCATTGACTGCATACCTCACATGTACATGGGAGACACCCAGGGAAAAATGAATAACTCAAAGAGGTAGCTTGGAATTCAGGCTTATACAGTAATTTCAACAAAAAGCAGTACATTTGTACAGAGATAACCGGACAAAGCAAATCAATTTAAGGCATCCAAAGGAGGTAAACTGTAGGGAGATAAATTTATGTGAAACAAATGGATAAAGGTTAGTAAAGATTTTTATGTATATTCCTCAATTTAAATTTACTGAATTTACTAAAATAACATAAATCTTTTCATGTTTCCATGGAAAGCATGCTGACCTAAGAAAATATATAATGAATGCAGCTTTTATTAATACATTTTTGTCATTTATTGAGTTATTAAAAATGTTTTCATAATATACCTTTATAAATACTCAACTCAGAATAGAAGTGACTTTACCAATTTTAAATTTAGATGACAAATAGTTCATTACTAGGCATGCTGTGATCCATGTTAAAATGAAAACTGTAGGGAGCGTCTGGGTAGCACAATCCATTAAGCATCTGACTCTCGGTTTCGGATCAGGTCATGACCTCAGGGTGGTGTGACGGAGGTCCACGATGGGTTCCATGCTCAGGGTGGAGTCTGCTTGAGTTTCTCTCTCTCCCTCTCCCCCTGTGCTCTCTCTCTTTCTCTCTCTCTCTCAAATAAATAAATAAATCTTTTTTTAAAAAATGAAAACTGTAGGTTGCTGGAGATAGGGACTTAGTATTTTACAATTTTTAAAAAATTTTTAAAAATACTTTATTTATTTATTTGAAAGATAGAGAGCACGTACAAGAGGAGAAGGAGCTGAGGGAGAGGGACAAGCAGACTCTACACTGAGCCCAGAGTCCAACATAACTTCCATCTCAGAACTCTGAGATCATGACCTGAGCTGAAATCGACAGATGGACACTTAACTGACTGAGCCACCCAGGCACCCTGAGACTTAGTAGTATTGATGGAACACTCACTGAGTGCTAGCTATTATGCTGGAATGGGGGGAAATCAAAGATGTATCCAATCTATACATAATCCAAGAGACTGGGCACCTAGGAATATGCATAGAAAGATAAAAGGCAATGTAGCCTCTTCTAGGGAGAGGGGAAACCCTTATAAAATGATTCATATGGACTTAAACATACAAAACATGCTTTAAAAGAGGAGTAAGTTTTCTTCATAGTGAGGGAGGGAATTAGTAGGTTCAGTATAGTTTACAACTTCAAGATTTTTTTTTTTAAATAAGCCCAAAAGTTAGGGAAATATTTTTGCCAAGCCCTTTGACCATTTTACTGATGGTTGATACAATATCTGCTAAGGTAAAATATCTTCAAACACCATTTAATTGAAAAGGAAGGCTCACACTTAAACAATGGAGAAACCACCATGAATTCAACATCTCCAACTAAAAAGGAGAATGGAAAGCGCTAGAGGAAACAAGGCTTCCAAGTGATCTTATTTACAGGAAGTCTTCACAGGCTATTAACGTATCAGTCAATGTCACAATGTCTTTACTGCACTGACCTGTGGGTCATTTTATTATCTGATTCCAAGACTTGTAACTGTACATGGTACTATTTGCTAGAAGGTACATGGGAGCAAATTACATTGCAGGGAATAAAGTCAAGATCTTACACTAAAATAAACACCAGTGTACCTGTTAATAGATCTCATCCAAAGTCAAATGGAAAGTTTAATGTCACTCCTGTGAAATGTTAAATCCGGTTGGACACAGATCCTAAATGAGGATTAAAAACTAAATAAAATACCACTGCAAATATGGCATAATTGCTACTACGGCAAATGCAATGCCTGGGTCACTTATCCTTACCAGATTGGATGCCTTACAACACATACCTCACACATATATTGCCTGGATAGAAAAAGGTGTTATAATTGATTATAATTTTATCATAACCAGGATCTGAGGGGGGTAGGGATTATTGAAATGTAGGGAAATGTGGTGGCCAGCACAAATATCAGGAATTTAGGATCAAAAAGGACTAAAGCCCACAAGACATTTTCAAAAATGACATAGAAACACAAACAAAATGCAACCAACAGCCATTTTTGATGTATGAAGAATCATATTTATTCTGTCCTACAACTTGGAAATTGTACTTCTGTGACCTGAAAAATAGCACCTAGCACTGATGAAGACATGCCTCCCAGACAAAGAACAAGAACATTTTACACCCTGAGACAATTCTCTAAACCCTTAGTTATCTGGGCAGCAGGAGTCCTATCCAAATTGCCATGACCCTAGCCAGTCCTGGGTGCTTACTTCTTCTGCAGTCCCGCAAGTGACCAACCTGACACTTTTTATTTTCCTATGAACCAACGGGACAACTACAGCCTGCAGTTGAACAGACATATGAACAATTATCCAGGAATTACTTTGAGTAGTGGCCTTCCAGGAACGCATCCTCCTACACAAACTAAAAACAAACAAACAAAACCAAACAACAACAACAAAACAAACTGACTTAATTAAAAAAATAAACCATTTCCCAGGGGCGCCTGGGTGGCTCAGTCGTTAAGCATCTGCCTTCGGCTCAGGGCGTGATCCTGGAGTTCTGGGATCGAGCCCCACATCAGGCTCCTCCGCTATGAGCCTGCTTCTTCCTCTCCCACTCCCCCTGCTTGTGTTCCCTCTCTCGCTGGCTGTCTCTCTCTCTGTTAAAAGAATAAATAAAATCTTTAAAAAAAATAAATAAATAAACCATTTCCCAGAGTCAGGGAATTCCATCTGCATGGCAAGTTTTAGACAGAGCTTTTGTCTCTGATTGCCCGTTCTAGACTGAAGAGCAGTCATCAGACGGTAAGTGGTAATACTGTGCAGCAGTACTGAGTGAGGTCTTCCAACACTCAGAACTGCCACTGGGCCAAGGCTCCCCTTGTACCTTCTAACAGACAGACTCCTGGGCTGTGCATATCTTGCTTCTTCAAACTGATAGTGACAATGGTTGAATTATATAAGGTCAGAGTATATGTGGGCGAAAGTTTTGACACCAAGCAGAGAAAAACTAAAAGGCAATGTTCTGGCTTATGATAACCAAGTCTGTGTCTTTTAAGGAAAGACAAGTTTTGACAGCTGGAGAAACAAGAACAGCTCCAAGGTTCCAAGGACAGGACCAAATTGGAGTGAGAAGAGTACCTGCAGGTCTGGGAGACAGCCGTGAGCACTGATGGATATTTTTGGCTCGTCATCATAAAAATCAGTTTTACTCTGAGCCTATACTTCACATTGGGATCACAGAGAAAACTTTCATAAAATGGTACTGCTACATAAGTAGACTACTTCTTAAAATTAAAAAAAAAAAAATCCCAAGGTATTTCCACTGTATAGACAGCATTGAGAGCTACTGATGCAAAGTGACAAAAGGTTTTAGGAAATGACCTTGAGATAAGAATGTCAATGCCACAGCCAAGTTTATATTAGTCACATGATTTTATTCAAATAACCCACTCCTCTTTGGTGGTGATGTTTATTCCATCACTAAAACTTGTCTGCTACCCTAGCAGTGATCTTCCATGAGGCAAGGGCTGGCTCCCTCCACTCTTGCCTGTGCCTTAATATTAAACTTTTAATTTGATTGTCATTAAATATATAAAAGACATATGCTGTTCTGAGTCAGTTTTTGAAAAATTTGATACATGTATTCAATTACGGTACCTATATCATAGCCTGTCAGTATTTATTTCAAAATATCCTAATCACTGAAGAGCAAAAATAGCAGTGATTCAATGGACAAAATTGATATGGTCTGATATAAATATCTAGATTTCTCATATTGCATTACCTTGCTAAATTACTTATCAAACATATTGATAGAAAATACTTACATGTATTGATAAACGTGTGTTTACCATGAAAAGATGTCAAGAGTGAAGTTGCCTAGAATACCAAAAGTTACAGTGCTGATGGTGGCTTCAGTATAGATGGCATGGGAAGCTGTAAGGATGTCTGGGATCTGCAGAAGTGAGATAAGAGGAAATGATAAAATTGTGGCTGGAAAAGCAAAATGTGCATGTTAACGTAAGTGCAGCACCTTGTGAGCTCCACCTTCAGTCCCAGTTTTCCACACCGGTGGGTTCTGGGACCAGAGACTTCTGCTGGCATTGGGTGTCCCATAGTAAAATAGAAAGAGATCTCTGGCTGCCAACATCTAAAGTATCAGGTTTGATTTGACCATTGCTTCTATAAGCTCGAGCCCACAACATCTTTTTAAATTACATTCTGGATGCCTAATGAATCAAAACAGACATCCTCTACCCACTACAATTCTTATTGCCCCCTGAACATCATACAGTTCATTTCTTCCATGAATTTTGTTGTTGCATTTGGTGGCTGGTTTATCTACACATTATTTTTAAGGTGGTTATATGTCCTAAGATTGAGCATACTTATTGTGTCAAAGTAATCAATATGTGTCCATTATTAGGTGAATTGGACCAAGGGGAATCGGAAACTAGAAAGTCTTTTTTTTTTTTCCAAAGTAAGAAGCTACAGGCAACAATGAGAAAGAACAATCAATATCTGTCAATTGTTGCTTCCTAACTACAGTTATCTATTCAAGTGGGTCTATCCTCTGCCCTAGAATATCACTACTACTACATTCAAAGACAAAAACCTTCCCATGAAAAACTTAGCTAAGCCTTTGACATTATCCGTGTAGATCTTATGATGAGTGAAATTTGCATTCTAAGCTCCAATAAATATTTGTCTCTATGAATCCTACTTTACATTCTCTGTTGCTTTAAGAGGAAAATTCTGGGATCGCATCAAACTAAAAAAGCTTCTTCACAGCAAAGGAAACAATCAACAAAATGAAAAGGCAACTTACTGAAAAAGAGAAAATATTTGAAAATCATAATGATAAGGGACTAACTGCAGCAGCCCTTGCCCAAGAGCTTATGCTAAGGATATAATAGGAAAACATGTTTGTGACCCTGCGGGCTTTAGTGTGAACGTCAGAGCATGAGCAGATGGGAATGCCCAGCTTGCTCAGTGTGGAACGCTGCCCTTCGTGAAACCCGCTCAGATAAGGAGCGGCCAGGAATGCCTGGTCCTCTAAGGGCGGAATGCTGCCCAACAGAAACCTGATTGCTCTTGACAATAGCCCACGAGGTCCATAGAAACATGCTTAAGAATAGGCCTCACTTGCTGGACTTTACATCATTTACTCCTGTGACCTTCCCCATGATGTACTACTATTCACTAGGATCACGAGACTCCCCTTGATTGTCTTTGATTGTTTATCGCCAATAAATATGCGAGGTTGCAGCTGCTCGGGGCAATTGCGCACTTTGGGTCGTCCCCTGCACCCACGCTCTCTTTCGCAGCTAACCTGTCTGTGCCTTGTCCTTCTCCGAATCATGCCGTGGCTCCGCGGGCGGTGTCAGGGCAACTAACATCCAGAATAGATTAAAAAACCATATAACCCAATAGCAAAAACAAACCAATTAAAATATGGGCAGAGGGTCTAAACAGACATTTTTACAAAGCATACAGATAACCAACAAACACGTGAAAAGATGTTCAACATCACTCGTCATCCGGGAAAGGCAAACCAAAACCACAATGAGATATCACCTTATACCCATTAGAATGGCTATTATCAAAAAGATAAGAACTAACAAATGTTGATAAGGATGTGGAGAAAAAAGAAACCCTCCTTCCTTGTCTGTGGGAATGTAAATTGGTGCAGCAACTGTGGAAAACAGTATGGAGGTTCCTCAAAAAAAAAAAAAAAAAAAGATATGATCTTGCAATCCCACTTCTGGGTATTTATCTGAAGAAATTGAAAACGCTAACTAGAAAAGATACATGCAATCCTATGTTCATTCCAGTGCTAAAGTAGCCAAGAGATGGAAACAATCTAATTGCCCATTGATGGATGAGTAGATGGAGAAAATATGATATATATCACATATATGTATGAAGGAATATTATTCAGCCACAAAACAAATGAAACCTTGCCATTTTTGGCAACATGGATGGCTCTTTAAGGCATTATACTAAGTGAGAGAAAGTCACATAGAGTGAGAGAAACACCATATGATCTCATGTATATGTGGAATCTAAAACAAAACAA
This sequence comes from Ursus maritimus, assembly GCF_017311325.1. Classification (NCBI taxonomy): domain Eukaryota; kingdom Metazoa; phylum Chordata; class Mammalia; order Carnivora; family Ursidae; genus Ursus; species Ursus maritimus. Next base: position 99,844,239 of record NW_024425563.1, read on the forward strand.
AGCAAAAAACAACACAGAACAAAGCTCACAGATACACAGACCAGATTGGTGATTGCTAGAGGGGAGGGTGAGGGATGAATAAATTGAGTGAAGGGGGTCAAAAGCCTCAAACTTTCAGTTATAAGAGAAATAAGTCATGGGGATGCAATGTACAGCATGACAGTAGGAGTTAATAATATCATATTGTGTATTTGAAAGTTGCTAAGTGAATAGATTTTAAAAGTCCTCATCACAAGAAAAAAAAATTCTGTAACTATGTGTGTGATGGACATTAACTAGACTTATTGTGGTCATCCTTTTGCAATATATACAAATATTGAATCATTATGATGTACACCTGAAAGTAATATAATGTTCATGCCAATTATACTTCAATAAAAAACTGCTGTCACAAGTTTTATTGAAATATCAATTAGGAATACCCATAATATACAAAGTGCTTGTCAGAAGATTACAAAAATATTACCTGAATACACAACAGAGCAAAGGACATCAGCAAACAGAAGGGAGGGCTCACAGTCGGCTGCTCAATGGTTAAGCATCCAACTCTTGATTTCGGCTCAGGTCATGATCTCAGGGTAGTGAGATCAAGCCCCGCATCAAGATGGAGTCTGCTTCTCTCTCTCCTCCCTCTGCCATCCCCTCCCCCTCTAAAAAAAGGGAAGGACAATTATCTGCCTCCCTAAGAACTATAAAAATGTGCTTCTGAAAAATGAACAAGTATAAAAAGTAGTGCGCAAAAATTACATATTCTATAATTTAAGCTATGTAAAACATTTGTGTATTGTAAATATCAAACAATAGAATAATGTTTGACTGTTTAATATCAGGTAAATAAAATCAGATTGTTAAGTACATGAGATGGGGTTGAGGGTTTCTTTTTAATTCTACATAAGAGAAGTTGAATTTTCAAAATAAGCTACGTATTGTACAATAACTTCTTTTTAAAGAAAAGAAGCTAAAATAAATTATAGTCATTATATTTTGATAAAGATATGTTGAAAAGAATACTCTGGTCTTTCTTCATAACCCCAAGGATGTGCATGAGGCCAAAGAAACGTGGAAGTAAAGCCTGTGGGACAAGTACATTTGCAATGTTTCTGTCCAGTGAAAATCCAAAGCACCAACTATTTATGTCCTAAATATGAGAGGATGAAGCTTCCATTTAAACAACCTGTTTGTAAAACCTTTGGGACATATGTACACAAAAAGAAAAATTCTGGTCTACTGATTTTTAGGTTTCTTTTTGGCCATTAGAAGACATGTGAACAATTTCATCTAACTTTTCTTAGTGAGATTTCTGTATAAATTACTGAAATTACAAATGGAGATTGGGTTAGACATTCTTTTCTTATTGATGCTAATAATTTCAGGCTTAAAGTTTCAATTGCAATTAGTCAATTAAAAATTAACAAAGATACAAAATAATACAATTAAAGCAGGATTAATATATTCAGTAATACAGACATTGGCTGCAAGAGATAGAAATTAACATGACAAGAAAAAAGCTAAAACTATAAAATAAGATGTAAACATATCATTTATCACAGGAATCAAAAATTGTTTCAACTAGACGGACAAAACAAAAACAAAAACAAAAACAAAAACTAAAAAACAACTCTCTTTGAATGTGTCAAATAACAAAATTCAACTCCGTTAAGCAACGTAAGATTTCTATTGATATGGTCTCAAAATGGTAGTGAAAAATGCAAATTATTTCCAAATAAACACAACCATACCAAAAGAGAGACATGAGTATACTATATACAGTATATATTGAAGTATAATTTAAGGTAAATAAAATTAAACATATTTTGAGCTTTTTTTTCAAATTTTGAACTTTTATTGAGGGAGAGTAAATGTATCAACCTATCTCTCAATTTATCTATGTAAGTAAAATTAATACAAAAGAAGGAGTAAATGATGGGAAAACAATATTAGAAAATATAACCATTCCTTATCAGTCTATAAAAATATTACTGAGGACTTATTAAATTTTAAATTTATTAAGGATACCAATATGTATGTTTATGTGTATGCACCTATGTAACATATACTTTATTTTATGCTCTCATGGCCTTAAAATCTTAAATAAATTCCGAAACAGAAACAATACTAACCTTCTTATTTGCTAAAATGCACCGCTTTATTTAACACTTATTTATTCATCACTTATGTTTTGGCTGTTCCTCTGTCCTTGAGGGTATAGTGTTGCGTCACACACAGTTCCTGCTCCTGTGGGGCTCCCATCCTAGTAAAAGTCATAGGAGTCTAAAAGCGGGCACATGTGAACCAGATAAAATCAGGAAATGTTAAGTGTTACAGGGAAATTAAAGTAGGGTGTGATGACCACATATGGCTAAGTGGAGAATGGAGGGACTGATGGATGCTGGGTGGTGAGGGGTGGTCCCCCTGAGGAGTTGACATGTGAGTAGAGACCTAATGGGATTCCAGAATACCTGAAATATAAAAGCTAAATGAATATGTGCTAAGTAAAGCTGTGCATTTTTGAAAATTCTAAGTCCTGTATTATTTTTGTTTTGGAAATTTATTTAAGTTTTAAAGGCCATGAGAGCATAAAATAATGTATATCTTTATTTATATACATGCTTATACATAGGATGGCTACGATTGAAAAGTCACAGAAAACACATTTTGGTGAGGACATGGAGAAACTGGAACTCTTGTGTACTATTGCTGGGAGTGTAAAATGATACAGCGCTGTGGAAAACAGTATGGCAGTTTGTCGAAAACTTAAAAATAAAATTAGCATATATCCTAGAAAGTTCACTTCAGGGCATACTGACTGTGGAGTCCCAAAGATATATTTATACATCCATTTCATTGCGGCATCATTCACAATAGCCACGATGACAAAACACCCAGTTGTCCGCTAACAGATGAATGGATAAGCAAACTGTGGTATATACATATAATAAATTATTATTAAGCCTTAAAAAGGAAGGAAATTTTAATATATGCTACAACATGGGTGAATTTTGAAGGCATAATGCTAAGTGAAATGAACCATCACAAAAGCCAAGTACTGTTTGATTCCACTTGTGTGAGGTACTAAGAGCTGAGACAGGAAGTAGAACGATGTTTGCCAGAGGCTGAAGGGAAAGGATCCAAGGAGTTATTGTTTTGTGGGTAGTAAGTTGCTGTTTTACAAGATGAAAAGCGTTCTGGAGAGGGATGGGGGTGAGGATCACACTTTACGAATGTTTTTAGTACCACTGAACTGTACACTTAGAAGGGGTAAATTTTGTTTGTGTATTTTACCACAATAAAAAAAAAATGGAAAAAAAATGCATTAGAGCTTTTCTGAGTAGTGCATTTTTACACTTGAATACTTCCACAGTTGCAAAGACAAAACGAAAACACATAAAGTAGTTTTAGAAGAAAAAAATAAAACAAATTCATGAGAAACTGGGGGAAATACGCATGAAGACTGTCCCTCTGCTGGCCTGCCATTGTGTCTGAACACTAGTAGGGAAGAATATTTCTTGAGCTTAATTCTTTCACGCCAGAAAACATCCTTGAAAAAGCCAGCAGTTTCAACTAATTCAGACCCATCCAAAGAATTCTAGTACAACATGGCAGCTGGCTAGCAGCCTTTCATAAAACCTCTTCCAAATTCCAAATAGAACAGGCCACACAAAAGAGAAATTTGGAAAATAAGACACTAAAATATAGCTCGCCAGTCATCCTACTAGAGGAACATTGGCCCTGTCTTTACTCTTAGGCAGATGGAGCAGAATGGAAAATGAACTACCCATTCTGCCCCCCAAATAGCTGGACTTCATCTCATAAAACTGTGGCCAAAGCACAGAACAGCCATTTTTCTATCCCAGGACAGTGATGTGAGTACTGTCTGCCCACCACATCCACCAGCCTCCTCTGTACCATCACTCTCTTCCCACGATGAAGTTATGCCTCCAACTCTTTAGAAGATTTGGGTTAATTCCTATTGTTAGAATGTCTGACTCTTCCGTCTGCCTAGCCCACCGTGAACCCTTTTTTTAGCACTATTCATACTACTTACCATAACCATATTTAACTTTGTAGAAGGATTCTAAAAATAAACAATCGGGACATAATTACCATGGCTTAATGTGGTTTATTACATAAACAAGCAGCATCCTCTGATCACCTTTTCTTTTTTCTAGGCCCAATGTTATGACCCCTGTGACATTCAAATGATACTGTTCTTGAATCCAATTTGAATGACCCTTCCTCTGTCACACTGTATCATTTTGTAACATTCTCTGGGTTTATTAAAAGTTCAATTAGTTGAAACATTCGATTTCCCTCATTCCCAAGACACTTTCTCTCTGGCCTCTCCACAAACGTTTGGTAATTGGAATTCGTGGAGAAGTTAAAAATCAGTTCAGTCTGCCTTCACGCTTCGTTTCTATTTTGAGAGAGCACTTTCGTCTTTAGTTTGGGAATCTTTTCTACAAGATCTAGAAGCCTTCTCCAATAACCCTCTGCTGATCTGTGTGTCAGTGAGGAGCCTGGCGTTAGAACGGGTCATGCCCCTCCTCTGGCGTTCTGTTCTCCTTCTGGGAGCTCTGATGATGTACTAAAATGTTACCCTGATGGAATTAGTTGGGGTGCACTCATTGTGCAGGACATTTGCTGTGTTCACGTCATCTGCATCCTGCTGGCCTCGACAGTGGTGGCGTTCCCTTGGGGACTGATCCTCCGTTCTCTTTATATATATTCAGTTTTATCTCTTTTTTGTCTTTTTGTTTTGGTGAGATTTCTTCAATTCTATTGAATTAAAGTGACTATACACACACACACACACATATGTGTATATATACATACACACACACTTTACTATTTTATATATATATAAGCTTTCTATCTATATATATAGGGTAGATTTAAATCTATATCTATCTATCTATCATCTATCTATCTATTATCTATCTATCTATCATCTATCTATCTATCTATCATCTATCTATCTATCTATCTATCTATCTATCTATCTATCTATCTATCGTAGATTATATAATAAACTCTGATGGCCTATTCACATGAATCAACCCCCCCAAAAAACCTCAATACTTTTTTTTTTTTTTTTTTTTTTTTTTTTTTTTTTTTTTTTTTAGCATGCCTAGCATTTAAAAACTCCTCTGCCTTTTGTTTTGGCAGAGTTGACCTCAAGTTACACTGGGTTCTTACCCTTTTGCAATAGTTATTACTGAATAAAATCTCTATCACCTTTCCCTCATATTTGGCTTCTGTTATCTTTGACAGTGAAGCTCTTTAATCTGGAGTACTAGGATCTCAGTATCTGCCCTAGAACTCCCCAAAGAGTAGATTCAGTTTCTTTAGAGAAGCATCTTTCAATATTTCACCTAAGCAATAAAATTCCTGCCTATAATCCATTCTGCTTTGGCTATGGAGGGGCCAGGGCCAGGGCTGATCCTTCTGTGCACAGAACTGAACTTCCGCTAACTCCCTGCTCATAGTCTGATGCCTCATTCTTGCACACGTTTATAACATCTCCAAGTCCCTGTCCCTGTCTCTTCAAGCTACTTGCCCCCTTTCTCACCTGTAAGTATGCTCTCTGCTATGCAAACTCCTAATGGGAGCCTACTTTGCCTAGTTTTACTAATTCCTGTGCTTCTTTCTGCTTTCTGCCCTTCAGAATATTGTGGAACTACTTCACCCATAGAAGGACCTCATCGATTATATTTGCTTGTAGGGATTATATTTTATACTAAAGTGTGTGTGTGTGTGTGTGTGTGTGTGTCTGTTTATTGAAACAGAAAATACTATGAATACTTCTTATCTAATAAAATGGGAGACTTTTCTAGGAAAACATGAAATACCAAATATTAACCAAGATGATCTCTCACAATAAGGAAATCATTAAGTGTAGAAAATTATGAACATACATTTTTACAAATTCTCTTTAAAGAGTAGATAATACAGATAGTTTTATAGAAATGAAGATTTTAATCCATAGGAATCTAATAACTTCAAGGGGTATAAATTGATCTAGAGAATAAAAGAATTGTGGATAATTTCCTACCATGTTAGTTCAAAGTTAGAGTGGAAGGTTATCCTACTGAGATATTAATTTTTGCTCCACCTATATGTTTGAATACTCTCATTCTGTAAAGTAGTTGGACCTTTTTTGTTTTTTTGTTTCAAGGATACTTTCAGACTGAAAGCAGAATAGATAATAGCTCCTGGGTCACTTGTGAAAGATTCAGCTTATGTCAATTATGCTAAATATCTCTGTAAGAAGGGAAACTGACCAGGGCGCCTGAATGGTGGAGTCAGGTAAGCCTGTAACTCTTGGTTTCCACTCAGGTTGTTATCTCAGGGTTGTGAGATTGAGCCTTGCATCAGACTCTGTGCTCAGCAAGGAGTCTGCTTGAGATACTCTCTCTCTCTTCCCCTGACTCTCCTGCTTGTGTGCTCTCTCTTGCTCTCTAAATAAATAAATAAATAAATAAATAAATAAATAAATAAATATCTTTAAACAAAAAAGTGGGAGGGGGCACTGATCATAAAGGAAGGACAATAAGAGAAGGGGGGTGGAGAAACACAGAGAGAGAGACAGAGAGGGGGGAGGGACAGAGAGATTCAGAAAGAGGGAGAAAGAACATTCCACATTCTAAAACTTGCCCCGAGATTGGTGTCAACCAATTCAGAGCCTGCGTGCCACTCTCTGGAAGGACTTAATGATCCCATTTTTGAAAACAAAAACTAATAATTCTGTGAGCTGCTCTTCGAAAATTACATTAAAACAAACTCTTAGGTAAATTAGTGAGAAAAATATAAAAAAGTACAAATAAAATAAACAACTAAACAAAACAGTGAGAATTTATAAGATAAGGATTGACTGGTTTGGAACTGGAAATGTATTTATGAAAATATTTCAAAACCTGGTTGAAGAGGTGAGTTTTCTAGCAAAGTGAAAAGGGTCGGAAGTAAGCTCTGAAATAGCAACGTTGATCATAAAAGAAAAGAGAATATTGTCAGGGGAAAAAAAATCAAGAGATCCACAATATTTCACAGATGGTCTAAAGCCATATGGCTCTAATGTTTTCTAAGTTGCTTTGAAACATGGAAAGACAATGTCCAAGTTCTTGCTGTAAATTATTCTCATGAAGAAAACATTATTTTAACATGAAAAATTACATGAGCATGTAAACCTATAAAACCATCGTAAAATTTTAGTTATGACCCCAGATTAAGATTGAATCTTATATTTAAAAAATATGAAGTCCAAGGACCTTAACAGACAATTCATCATAAAAAATATAGAGATGACAAATAAGCATATGAAAAGATTTTCCACATCATTTGTCATCAGGGAAATGCAAATTAGAACAAGGACATAGCATCCACACCTATTAGAATGCTGAGATTCAAAACACTGGCAATGCCAATCACTGGAGAGGATGTGGAGAGACAGGAGCTCTCATCCACTGTTGGTGGAAATACAAAATAGTACAGTAACTAAGGAAGGCAATTAGGCAGTTTTTCATAAAATTATACACATTCAGACCAGCAATCATGCTCCTTGGTACTTACCCAAAGGAGTTGAAACTTAGATCCACACAAACACTTGCACTGAAATATTTAGAGCAGCTTTATTTATAATTAAGAAAACTTGGAGGTTACCAAGATGTCCCTCAGGAGGTGGATGGATAAATGAACTGTGGGACATCCAGGCAATGGAATATCATCCAGTGCAAAAATTAAAAGAGGTATGAAGCCATTAGACAAAAATGGAGGCACTTTAAATGCATATTACCAAGTGAGAGAAACCAATGATAGTAGTCTCCACACTGTATGACTCCAATGCTATGACATTCTGGAAAAGGCAAAACTGTGGGGACGGTAAAAGATCAGTGGTTGCTAAGGGTTGGACAGAGAGGGAGAGATGAATGGATGGGGCACAGACAATTTTTAGGGCAGTGAAACTATTCTGTGTAATATTCTAATGAGGGATATGTGTCAGTATACATTTGTCCAAACCCATAAAATGAAACATAAGCTATGGACTATGGTCAGTGTTGGCATAAACCATGTGCTTTGGGTGATTCTGATGTGTCAATATGGAACGTCAGTGTAACAAATGCACCGACTTCGCTGGGGAACGTCCATGATGGACGAGGCTGTGCATGTGTGGAGGCAGGGGGTAGTTAGCAAATTGCTGTACTTCTTCTTAATTTTTTCTGTGAACCTTAAACTTAAAAAAGTAAAGACCCAATGTTTTAGTTTTATTTTTTTAAAGATTTTTAAGTAATCTCTATGCTCAATGTGGGGCTCGAAATTACAACCCCGAGATCAAGAGTTGCACACTCCACCGACTGAGCCAGTCCAGTGCCGCAGGCCCCCCAACATCTTAATTTTTAAAATTCAGGTAAAATATTGGTAGACTTAAATATACAGTGTAATGGGAGAATAATTTCCCAAGAATACATGGGAGTTGTACCTAGTAAAAAAAAGATTAAAAAAAAAGAGTAATAAAATGATTTATTACAGGATAGTCAAACAGAAAAAAAAAGGGATCATCTTAAATGCTGATAAGCTGATAAGTCAGTATCTAATCTTTATTTTAAAATGCTTAATGAAAAAACAATAATATGCTTATCTTCATAAACATCTGCACATTTACATGCAATGTCTCATTTTTATTCTATTTAACATGACACTAATTTGGAGTACAATGTGTGTGTGTGTGTGTTTTGTTCTCACAAAATTGATTATACTTGGGGCGCCTGGGTGGCTCAGTCGTTAAGCATCTGCCTTTGGCTCAGGGCATGATCCCGGCGTTCTGGGATCGAGCCCCACATCAGGCTCCTCTGCTGGGAGCCTGCTTCTTCCTCTCCCACTCCCCCTGCTTGTGTTCCCTCTCTCTCTGGCTGTCTCAATCTCTGTCAAATAAATAAATAAAATCTTTTAAAAAAGTTGATTATACTTGACTCTTGGCAAACAAACATGGAATCTTATATGCAAATAATATGTAAAATCCCAGTGTAGCATCATGTGAATAAAGATGAAAACATGCTAGAACCACGTGAATTTTTTTACTAAGTCAAAATTGAGGAGTTTCTTTCTTCTTATGACATAAATGTCCAAACCACTCCAAAGCAAATAAATTTTACCATATGAAAACCAACAACAATTGGCAGAAATGACAGTTAAAAATCACCCTTCAAAAGTTGAAATAAAAATAACGAACTGTGAAATTTTTGAATACTTAAAGTAATAATTCTTCTAAACTAATGAGTTATAGGTCAGTAAATAAAAGGATTCCAGTAGAAAAACAGGCAAAGGGCATAAACTGACAGCTTACAGAAAAAGAATAATAAGTGGTATGTTAAATATGAAAATAGCAACACCACCATACTTAACAAGAAAAATGCAAATTAAAACTTTAATGAGGTACAAATTTTTAAGCTCCTGGTTTGCAAGTAACTGCATGATGATTGGAAGGCAAGCAGTGCGATCTTTTTGAAGGGTGTTTCACAGGTCTAGCAAAGTCAAAAGACCAATTATTTTACCTAGATGCATACCCCACAGATAGGGCTTTAATTTGCATATATCACATGTCCCTAAAGATACCCCTTTGATTTTAGTAATAAAGAACCAGAACAACTTAAATGTTCATCGATATGGGATTGCTAAATAAGCATATTATATATTTACATTGGAATAACACACAAACAATAAAAAATAAAGTTATCTCTCTATGTGTCCATATATAATTATCTCTGAGATCTATATTTGGCAAAATAGCAAGACTCAAAACCATGAGTAGTCTAATATAAAAGAAAGAAGAATCTGATTTGAAACTATATATGAAAGTTCACATGTAAGACTGTGTGGACGAAGAATTTCTGGAAGAATACTAGGGAACAGTGGTTGCTGATGGGGCAGGGAACTCAAAGGCCCTTAGCCGGTTGGGAAATAGAATGAGAACCTTAAACCACTGTGACAAGTCAGACTCTGAGGGACACAAGGGGAGTACAAAGTGAGTCAGTGGAGTGAGGGCTGTTATCCTGCCCCATGAGCCAGACTGCAAGGCTTGGATCTGAGTGCGACAGATGCGTCCAGGTAATGATTGCATGAGCATGGCCAATCTCTGGACCTACGGCTTCATGAACAACCATGTCCCACCTACCTCCCTATCCCTGAGCGGATCCTGTGTTGTAGAGAAATGACTTTTAATCATCTTTGCTATGGAAACCCTTCTGAAAGAGCTACCACAAGAAGTGGAGGGATCTTTTCTGCTGCCCAGTGGCCACAGGGCATGGCAAGCCAAGAGTCCAGAGAGCACTGACCAAGAGACAGGTCACTAATCTAGGTCAGGGGTATGGAGGTAAGTCCCAGCAACGTGGACAGGTGTGCAGACCCAAACCTGCAGGCACAGCCTCAGGAAGCCAGTACAACAGACCCGAGCATGAGGACCAAGACCCGTGACATCTCAGGATGTCTGCAGAAGATGGAAGTTCAAGTAATTAGGCACAGGACATTCAGAATAATATTTTTCTTCTTCTAAATGTATTTGTTTTGCTTCGTGCAAAGAAAGATTGTTTACGGTATTGAAAATAATGTAAAAGGACTATAGAACCTGGCAAAGGACCAAAAGGAGAATTCAAAGAAGAGAGAAATATTATGTTCCTAGGTGGAAAACATCACTATTTCAAACATATCAGTGCTCCTTAAATTCATATTTATATGTTACTTTTTCAATGAAACTTTCAATAACATATTTTTTGTTCCCCAAAAAATGATTGCGGAATCCATCTTGAAGAATAAATATTTGAGGGACGTAGTAAAATATTGACAATGAGAAACAGTACATGAGAATCCAAAAGACAAGATTATAACTACATAAATCTGATATCTGAATTACTTTCAAAACAAAGCAGATTTAAGAGCCCAGAAATAAATGTAATGGTCAGTAGAATGTAAGTATGTGGATGGCAGGATCTGTCTTATTCACCAGGCCTGGCTTTGTTGAAAGTGCCAGCTTTCTCCCCCTCTTCCTCTCTTTGTCTCTCTCTCTCCATGTGCAAGCACACACACACACACACTCTTGTGTGCAAAAACACACACAATGTAAATGCATGTGTCAACTAATTAATTAAAATAATGAATATGAATAACAGAAAAGTCCAAAATCATTATTATTTACTTAAGTGTACGTAAGAAATTTAAATTGTATATTTTTAGAACACCAAAAATTCATGTATATTTAATACTGCAGAAAAATACTCATAATATCCATTCATGTACAAACCCGTTAACATTTAGCAAACAAAAAAAAAGTGCAAACTCCCAAAGGAAAAATGAACATGAGATATGAGTAAACAATCCAAAAAAGAAAACAATATAAAAGAGAAATATTTTAGTGTTATGAAATTTATAAATATATCGGCATACATAAACAATTGTGGCAGAAAGTTTGAAATTCACTGTCAACATTTTTAAACTGTAAATTTTCTCTGACTCAGCAATTCTCCTTTTCGAAACCAGCCCCACGCAAGCATTGTGGTGATGACAAAGATGGATCCAGATGGGGCATTACAGTATTATTTGCAATAACATTTGTCTTTTAAAGAAAACTTAAATGTCAAACAAAAACAAAAAAAACCCCTATGATTAATGAAGTTAAGATGTAGTAAGATCAGTAATGTGAAAATGTGAAATATACACCAAAATATTGACTTTAAGTATCTTTCAATATTTCAAAATTTTGGTAATTTTCATTTTCTTTTGGTGTCTCTCCTGTGTTTTGAGTTTATGTACACTGAACATTCAAGCTATATAGTTATACCTAATTACTTAAAGCAAATCCTCAGAAAACTTTTAACCAACTGACATACATGGCATAGCCATACATTTTTCTCTTAAATGTACATATCTTAGCCTTAATATGTTTGATTTTTTAAAAATTATGAATTAAAAAATCCAGTAAAACCCAATAAATACATATTTTTGGATATTTAAGTGTTAATGGAAAATTTAAAAGATTACTTGTCTGGACTACATGAACATATATCCAAAAATTAAATTCACAGTTATCAATCCTCAAGGATTTGTTCTCTGCTTTTGCTCTTATGGTGATGATTTTCGTTATGACTTTGTGAGCCAGAAACACATCTAGAGTCTTCTCTTCACATTGAACATTTAGAAGACACTAGGAAGGTTTATTATCTCAAAATCACACCATGAAATTGAAACTTTTCATGTATTCTGTTTTCATAAGTTTATCTACTTAATATAAGCCGTTAGGTTAAAAAGTGAAGTATATCGAGACTTGTGGTAGTCTACAAATGAAAAGTATAAAACAATTTACCTAACAGTCTTAAATTTATGACAGTGTGCTGTCATGAAGTATTACCTAAGCCACAGTTTTTAAATCTTTTTCCCTACAAGTATCTTAAAATGTGAAGACACTACTTTTTTAGGCTAAAGTATTCTGGAAATATATTTAGTAGAAAGAAAAAAGATCTACACATCTTATTTTTATCTACAATGGGATGTTTACTTGATTTTTGTATGATTTTATTTCTCTCCCTAGACTGAAACTATGTGGTCTCTGCAAATTTTTTTGGTTATTGTATAAAATAATCATCATATTTATATATTTGTATACTACATTAATGTAAATAAATTAAATGTTATACCTAAATATTTATTTACCTAATATAAATATATTTGTATATTTATAATAATATAATATAATTTATAATAATTATTTATATATCATAATTCTTATGCTTCTACTTAGTATAATAAATATTCAATGATATTAATAGTGCATATTATAATAGTACACAATTAAAATTATAATAAATATTCCACTTATAATAGATATAAGTAGCTATAAACAAAAACTATATGAATATAAGTGAAAATTATAATTCTATTCATATCTTCTCAATCATCATAAAAATGTAATATATAATGGAATCATATAATCATAACTATATACAAGTTTCTTTTATGTTGGAGCTCTGTGGTGGAAGAGCACAGGCTGCTTTTTGACAAAAAAATAAATAGATATGATATCAATAGAGATTTTCTGTTAGTCACCCTTGTTGGCCCTTGGGCTGGCACCCACAAAAGAAAATCAATAGTTCCTTCTATGTGGTAGGACTTTTCAGTCTGCAATATCATTTCATGGAGTCATTGTAGTTGTGAGTTTTCTGCATCTCCTATCATACACTGTATGCTGTATCAGTTTTCTACTGTCGCTCTAACAAATTACCACAAGCTTAGAGGCCTAAAAACAGAAACAAAACAAAAAACCACGTGTTTATTTTCTTACGGTTCTGTAGATCAGAAGTCTGACGTGAATCTTCCTGGGTAAAGATCAAGGGCACATTTCTTTCTGGAGCATTTAATAAAGACTTTGTTTCTCTACTTTGAGCAGCATGTAAAGGTCACCTGCATTCCTTGGCTCATGGTCCCGGTCCTCCATCTTCAAAGTCAGCATCATGGGGTAAGTTCTTCTCATGCTGCCATATATCTGACTCTGTCTTCCAATCCCCTCTTCCAACTTTAAGGACCCTAGAGATTACACTGGGCTCACCCGAATAATGAAGGATAAACTCCTTGTCTTAAGATCAGATGATTAGAAATTTTAATTCCATCTTAATCCCCTTTATCATCCAAACCTGATGTTATCATAGGTTCTGGGAATTAGGATGTAGACATCTTTGGGAAGACCATTTTTTTTGCCCTTGATGGGTTGTAAATTATTCTGGTAATTTCTGTAGGATAAAACTTTTGACCTTTTAGTGATTGAAACGTCACACAATTAGGCATGTACAATAATATACAGATATATAAATATAAAAAACACAAGTAGAAAAAAATCACATTGCTAAACATTATGGTAATTTGACTAGAAATACAGGATCTTCACTCAAAAATACTTGCCTCTGGGAAATGGGAAAAATTTGATAAGTGATGAGTAAAGAATATATTGAAACAAAACTGTTTGAGAGAAGAAAAATAAAATTGAAGTTAAGATTTTTCAGTGTGTGGTATCATCTTATTAAATTATTATGCATTGTACTTATTCTTACACAACAGTAGCTAAATACATGATAATTTCCACTCTAGCCATGCATTTATTCTTATTGTAGTCCATCTGTCATGTGTGATAATCTATTAGAAGTCACAAAGGAAGGGAAGTAAGGACAAGGTGGAAAGTGTCATGGTAGTGGTTACAGCCATTGTCATCATCTGGGAGGTAAAAGATTCATTAGATGCTTTACTTCTGTTATTAAATTTTAACAATATTAATAATGGTAAGAACAATTATACACTTCACAAGTGAGTAATTGATGCTGTGAGATAAAATAGACTATCCCAAATCACATAGCTAAAAAGAGGTCTTGAATAAGGACTCAAACCCAGTTCTCTCTGACTGCATAGGCTGTGCCTTGTCCATATCACAATGCCACAGAACAGTAGAAATGCAGCAAGTCCTCATTCTCTCTGCCTGTCTCTAGGTATCTCAGACATCCCATCAATTCATGAGATACTGGGGATGATCCTGGGGAGCAGCTGTTGTAGTAGGTTAAAGTGCTATCTGGTGCTCAAAGTGCATGCATTTGCAGAAAATTCTTAGACAATGTCAATGTAAGTGTCACCAAAAACTACATCACACAAACATCCTTCTCATGTCCAGATCCATATGGTTGTCACTATGCATGGATAGTCTTGGTGACCCACTTCTACCAATGCTTGTAAAACGCTCTTTATCTAGACTCTTCCATAGTATTGATGGGGAGGAGGAAAGCAGCTATGTGAAGGTGGCCTGGTGTACTCCCTCCTGCTACCTCCTGCCTGAATACATGGTGTTTGTGAAAGCCTGAGGTAGGGACAAATGCCTTCTCACAGAGAAGAAAAAATACTTGAGGAGTCCAGTGTTCTGTGTAACTTATTTCTACTCTGATTCTGCTGATGCCCTGCACTGCTAGGTGAGAGGGGTTTTGTTTAATTCATAGGAACAAGTTTAGAACTCTGTAAACATTAGCCTCTCCCTTACATTTATTACCACTGTTTCAATTCAGTTGAACAAATGTTTATTTACACAGTACCACTGGTTTTTAAAATATTCATGACTCCTTGCATTACACAGATAGGTTAATATTATGCTTTTCTTAGAGCTCTGGCCATAGAAGTTTCATATGCTTGAAATGCTGACCACTTTCCAGACTTTGTAAATTTGCTTTCAGCCTATTCAAATTGGTATATATAAGTCATGAAGACTGAGGCATTCAAGCTATCAAACTGTTTTAAAGTCTTCCCCCTATGGGACCAAGCAGTTAGAGAATCCCAAGTGGGGTTTGAGTCATGGCTGTAAACCAAATGCCTTACTATCCTAGAAAAAGCTTTGACATTTCCAGACAGCCTCTTTGAGCTTTCCTATTTCTGCCGGAAGAGTGACCTCACAATGATCCTCATTGACAGCCCACCCTTACCTACAAATCACACACTGGAAGAGCACGGCAGTAGGAGCAAATGTCTGATAGGGCTGTCCCAGCCTGAGCCCTCTAATCTGGAGCAGGGATACTGAGGTAGAGGTGGAGGAGCTGCTGAGGGCCTTAATTAGGCAGACACACACCAAATCTGATTTAACTGAGCCTTCTGTCACCCTGGTCCTTTGTATCTTCCATGTGTCTTCCCTTATCTTTGTTCCCACCCCATCCTCTCCAACTCCACTCTTCCCTTGCTCTCTTCTCATGTCTAGGAAATTCCTATTTACTTAAACATCCATTTTTAGCCCTGATTTAACTTCTTGAACTTACCAATGGGTAAAAACTTGATATTCCATGACTCTTTGCTTGAATTTTCCATTGTGTCTCTCCCAACTTCTCCCAATCTCCATTATCTCAGCTTATTTGATCCTTTCTCTGGCTTATTTGATCCTTTCTCTGGAAGATTGACTTTGATTCCACAGAAGGCCCCATTACTTACCAAGAAATATCACCCTGATCGGTACAAGTTGTTGCCTCTAAAATTGTACCTTTCTTTCATTGCCAGCCCTTATATGGAGCCCTGTTCTGTGTAAGGGGCAGGGTGTAGACCTAACAGAGGCAGGCCCTTCACTGGGCCTGGAGAAAGAGAGAAAGATGAGCACTGCGGGGAGGAAGAAACACTTCATGAGCCTCATTGCTCCATTTGAGAAAGATCCTGGATGGCTAGAAAAGCAGGGCTGGAGAGAACAAATCGATGCTTGTAAGAGGAAGGGGGTGGTAATGAAGATCTGGACAAACTGGAAAGAACCTAATGAAATGATAAAACCACTCTTGGAAATTTTTAAGCTGAATAATGAAGGATATCTCAAACTTCTATGTCAAATAAATAATGTTATCAACTATCTTTGTTTCTTTCTCTCATTCTTTTGCTCTCAGTCTTTCCATATGCCCCTTTCTTCCTATTTCTGTGTTTGTGCCTTTCTGACTGTCTTTTTTATTTATCCATTTGTCTTGCCATTTCCACATGTACCATCCAAGCAATGTAGTGAATATCGTTTCAATTTCTTTTCGATCTACTTATTTGTTAATCCAATGATGTCACAAGTACCTGATTCTGAATTTTCAATTGTAGTTTAACCTTTCCACAAATGAAAGAAGAGTCTCTTTAATGTAAGCCTGATCTCCAATCTAATAACTAAAAAGCAATGTCATGCTTAAATCGACTCTCTGTAATCCTCCAAATGAGGTGGAGAGATTAGAGAGAACAGGAATTAATAGATCATGGATATTGAATGAGGAAAGTGTTCTTTAATTTAATTCATACTTCAACTCTGATGGACTCTGATAGCTTAGGAATGGAAAAGTACAAAGGGTGAAAATATGACTGATAACAGCTTTGAAGTTTAACATTATAGAGGCAAATGGAAAAAAAAAAAGTACTGTGTTGAGTGACAGCATACATACCAGAGTAAAGCAGACTAACATTAAAAAATAATAATAATATTTTAAATATTAAGCTGATTTCAGCCCAGAATATGATTACAAAGAAGATATTTTTGGCAAGCCACATCCCCCTTAACAAAGATTTCAGATATTAGAAAGGATAAGAAAAAAATCAGAGAAATACACAATGCTGATATTTAACAATGATACATAGATTTCACACTCAACAGCACTTCCTCCTCAGGTAGGCTAGCTTCACATTACACTGGTGGAAACTAAACTGTAAGTATTTCTGCTTCTGCTGTTGCACCAAAAATATAAAAATTATTATATTATCCATATTTGAACCAAGTTATCATTTAATATTAATGATTTTTAACACCGATGTTGTAATCAGTATATTGCTTTTTATGATTTAATTTAGTATGTGGAATTTCTGTGGGCTTTCAAATCAAATATAAATCAGAAATAAATCATAATACTAACTTATCATCCAACTATCTGTGGAATGCATTATTGATTAGTTTGGTCTGATGTAGAGCTTTTCTGAGAATGAGAATGTCCTTCTCTGAAGTATAAACAACCTTCAATTTTCTTTTTTAGTGAGACTTCAAGTATTTCCACGTGTTACTCTTACCACCATGTACTGGAAGAAACAAAAGAAAGGAGGAAAAAAATTATTCATGAATTTTGGATGTGGACTCAAAATTCAGCTGTGTCAACTGATACTGGGCAATGCTTGTCAACTGACTTCCTATGAGCTGCATTGTCCTCATATTAAATTCAAAACCATAATGTCTATATTGTTGCTTATATTATCACTTAAATAAGACCATAAAAGCATACATAAAGCACAAAGCTTCATGTCTACTATTTGAGTTGATTATTAACGCATATAAATAATTATCTCATTCGCCTTAGAGTTTCAAATTTGAATTCTATTTACTAAATCTTATTTGCCAAGAAAGAAGTTCTGGTTCTTTCTTTTGAGTGGTCCTTATTTACACATTGTTACACAAGCAGAGTAATGTGAGATAGTATCCTTCCTATCCTTTTCCAGGACATCAATAAAGCAACTAGGTGAATGGGTGAAATAGGTGGAGTGGCAAGTAGCAGAAAAAGAACTCTACAAATATTATTGTCATCAAAAGTAGAAAATATTACAATTTATAGACTGTAAAAACATCGAACGACCACCAAACCTTGCTGCGATTGCGTGGATCTACAAGGGAGCATTGTACTGAAGTAGATGTTGTCTGTTGTGATGGTAGATTTCACAGAAAGCCTGCAACATAATGTACAGAAGCGAAAGTTACTGTTTTCAGAATGAAGGCAAACAGAGATGTGGCAGCATTCACGAGAGAGGAAATACAATGGAACAAAAACAAACAAAACTCCAAAAAGTAGATAGGAACATGGCCCAGAGGTTGCAGATTTCAGAAAATGTCAATATGCATACAGTTCCTTGAGATGAAGGCTCACTTCACAAATAAAAGCTCTGTATCTTACATGCAGCAGTGAAAGGGAGTACCTGTATGGGCAGGCACGACTGCAGAGGCCCTCTGACAGCACATTTGGTTCAGAGAAGCAGAGGAGAAAAGACTAATCAAAAAGAGCAAAGAAAGCTATTTTTTTTTTCCGAGAAGCTACCCACCCAAGAAAAAGTGAAGAAGAAAGTAATGGGCATCAGAGTTGGAGTAGGATCCAGGGCAGTTTGAAATGCAGAGATCATTGGATGTAGCTAACAGTCCATGATGTTCCTAAGGGTGAGTGAAGGATTTCATTATTTGACTTATGAATAGGATCAGCAACTGGCAAGGAGAAGGATGCTCTTAGCCACCCTAATAAAAAATATATATGATCCTTGGCCTGCTTCCACTTTTGATCAAGTTCTCAGACTCCGAGCTGATCAAATGAAGGGAAGTCTGGAAATTCGTTTTTCTTCTTTTTTTTTAAGATTTTATTTATTTTAGAGAGAGAGAGAAGACAAGCAGGGAGAGGGACAAATGGGGAGGAGAGGGATAAGTAGACTCCACACTAAGCATGGAGCCCAATATGGGGCTCAATCTCATGACCCTGAGATCATGACCTACACTGAAACCAAGAGTTATATGCTTAACCAACTGAGCCACCCAGGCACCGTGGAAGCCTAGAATTTCTTAAAGAAGGGCCTTCTAATATTAGTTATTGAGGCTTTGTACCATGGAAGGCCTTAAAGGACAGTTGTGAGGGGAAATTCAATGTGCAGAGCTTTAGTGGTAAACTTGTTTACACAATGAAGTATGAAGTCACAGTGGTCTGAAATGAAGATTTGGAAGGACTCAGTGTTAATGGCAAATAGTTCAGCTTGTTGGTAAAAGACTGGAAGGAGAAAGATTAGAATATCAGAGAAAACATTGTCTGAGGAACAGTCATGAGGATACTTTATGACACTCATACAAAGTGTGAGGATCTCTGTATCTCACATCAATAACCACCAGATATTGTCAGTGCAGAGAAGTCAGTGGGAAGTTATTACACAGAGTACTGACAGTGGAAGTGAGACAGTCTCTGTCTATACATGAACTCAACAACACACAACTTTCTTCACCATGGCTATCTAGCTACTGCATCTGCTAAACATCCTACATATTATCAAGAGCAATGCTAAGCTGTATATAAGGCACTACACCTTAAGGAGACTGAAATACACTGCACGACGTGTTGTTTACATCAGACCTCTATTATGAGGAAGGCAGCGCTTTGCCCTCATTTAGAACTGATTTTTTAATAGATTTTATTTATTTATTTGACAGAGAGAAAGGCAGCGAGAGAGGGAACACAAGCAGGGGGAGTAGGAGAGGAAGAAGCAGGCTTCCTGCTGCACAGGGAGCCCAATGTGGGGCGTGATCCCAGAACGCTGGGATCATGACCTGAGCTGAAGGCAGACACTTAATGGCTGAGCCACCCAAGCACCCCTAGAACTGATTCTTAATCTGATGAATCTGTGGGTAATATTTGCCTCCCTTCCCCAAAGTTCCCATGAGTCTCTTTCATTTAGAAACCAAAAGGGTAGAAAGAGAATTGGCTCCTCTCTCTATCATTCCCAGGGACTCCTGTGGGGAGTTTGAACTACCCAATGCAGTTTAAGTCTCAGTATAATTGAAGGCACTCACATTAAAGGATTGGGGAAGAAATGCTTTCCCCAGAGTATACAGTAAGTGTTTCACTGAATCTAAAGCTATCATGCACACTTGTTCCTCTTGGTAGACCATTGGGCAAAGAATAATTTAATGCTGGTGATGATGATGAGAGAACAAAATTGCTGCTATGTGTTGGGACCTGGATAAGTTTGTGTGAATCCCAGGTAACTTGTGCTGGTTTCATGATTGGTGAAAATGGTAAAATGGAAATTAAAGCAGCAGCAGCTTGATAAGGCTACATTAACTAGGGACTCAAATTCCTCAGGAAAGAATGTCTGGACTGTACAAGCAAACTGAGTAGAAAAATTCACCAAAAAAAAGGCAAATCTATACTGGAGAAAAATGATGACAGCTGCAGCAGTAGGACTATGGAATGCTTCCCATATTCTGTTTTAAAAACTTATTTGCAGAAATTGAAGTTGGCTGCCAATGTGAAGTATAGTAACAGAGTGAATTCACAGTGGACCATGAACAGTCTTGAATGACAGGAGTAAACTGCAGCAGACATGGTTGTCATGTCACCACATATCCCGTTTGCCCATCTCTGAGTAATCTGCAGCCACAGTGGACAATTCCTAGTGCTTCGGCTGCTAGCTTAATCACCTTTATCCTTCTACTTCTCTTCCAGAGAGCTCAAGAACTTGCCTTGGGAACTTGCTGAGCCCCTCCCCAGGACATCCTAAAAATTCTGGGTAGCTAACATCTCCAGGAGCAACCCTCAAGCAATGAGGGCCTGGAGGTGGTAGATAAACATGCCAGGTTTCTCATCTCTCCATTTTTTATGGTTCTTCTGAGAGTTCCCATAGGACTAAACTGCAATTGCTGACAATGATAACATGCTCATTAACACACATTTACCGCTTTTTCTTAATTCACAGATTCACCTTCTTTCCTTTCCTCCTTTTATATTCTGAAATCACCTGTATCCAAGACCACGTCTAAAGGTCTGCTTCCAGAGAAAGTCGCTCAGATATAATTCAAGGCAAGTTTTCTGATGTTAAAAAAGAAACCTTTACTGTAAGTATTGAAAGTGTGTATTATGTGTCATGGACCCATTCTGATAAACACTAAGACATTCCTTCATAAACTTATAAGGTATACACTTAGGGATAAATTGGGCAGAGAGAAAAAATAATCAATTGACTTACAAGGAAGAAAATGTTAATGTAGCCTCAAATTCTCTACAGAAATATTCACAAAAAATAAAAATGAGACCCAAGAATTTAATGTGGCGCTAAGCCTGCTTTCAATAATTAAGGTTTCAGGCTAATAGTTTTTAATGTAGGTCTCTATATACCAAACAAGCATCACTCTAGGAAACTATGGGAGGATAGCCTCAAGAAATGACTTACCTAGAGTGACAACAACAAAATGGAAGATAAAAAGCCCAGGTCCCCATAACTCAAGGGAGACATTGAGCTAACAGCAGTGCATGGACCACAATACCCTGATAAGAATACTAGAAACCATTTAAGGGACTGCAATACCCAGGCAACTACATAACCAAGAGAAGGAATTATGCCAGTTAGAAGATTTTATTGCATTTTGCTTGTTCCTACCCTTTTTCCACCTAGCAAAGCTTGTTGTGATTGGTGTGATATTCCAATTTTCAACTCCTTCCTGAGGACAGAGGGAAAGAGTGTAACTTGAATCCAGTGTTTGGACTTGTCTGGAAGCTGCCCAAGGGTTGGGTTTCTAGGTCATGTGTCCCAAGCACTGACAGGGATAGTGGTATACTTTGAGGCTGCTAAAAACAGAGGCAAGCACTGCTGTATCTTCAGTTCTACAGCTTAGCACCAAGGGGAGTAAGAGATTATAGGCAGAAGAATACAACAGAAAATAAAACTGAAAACTCCTAAGAAGAAACAGATATGGGCTATTGAGGGAAATCAAGATAGTTGAAAACAGCCATGTGTGCTAGAATAAAGGCACCTACACAAATCTAGAAAAGATGCATCCCCTGAAAAGTTTGAGTGGTCTTCAAAACCTCTAGCTGAGTATATTGGTGAAGAGCTTTCTCTCATGAAACCAGCCCATAAAGACTGGAAAAGGTGGCTATTATTTCAAGTGGTCAAATCTCACCAAAGATAACAAGCCATATGAAGAATTAGGGAAACATGACCAAATCAAAAGAACAAAATAAATATCCAGAAACTTACCATGAAGAAATGTAGATTACTGAGTTTCTTGACAAAGAATTTAAAACAAGTCTTTTAAAGATGCTCACTGAGCTAAAAGAAGACACAGAAGGACAGTTGACTGAAATCAGTTAAATGATGCATGAAAAAAATGAGAATATCAACAGAGATAAGAACTAGAAAAATAACCATACAGAAATTTTGGAGATGAAAAATACAATAACTGAATTAATAGATTCACTAGAGAGGTTAAACAACAGACTTGACCTAGCAGATGAAAGAATCATCAAACTAGGAGATAGGTCACTTGAAATTATGTAGTCAGAGGTTCAAAGAAGAAGAAGAAGAAGAAGAAGAAGAAGAAGAAGAAGAAGAAGAAGAAGAAGAAGAAGAAGAAGTAGTCTACAGGACTTATGGGATAAACATCTAATGGACCAGTACATGCAATACGGGAATCTCAGAAGAAGAAAGTAAAAAGGGTAAGAGAACTTATTTAAAGAAATAACGGTCAAGACTTCTTACTTTGGAGAAAGAAATGAACGTATGGACTCGGTAAGCTCATTGAACCCCACTGAGGCTAAAAACAAAGACATCCACACTAAAACACATTATAATCAAATTGTCATAAGTCAAAGACAAGAGAGAGCCTTGAAAGCAGCAAGAGAAAAGCCCTACATCATATTCAAATATGCTTCTATAAGGTTATATGTGGATTTCTCAGCACAAATCATAAAGACAAGGAAAGAATGGGATGATATATTTAAAGTGATGTAAGAAACCTGTCAACCAAGAATCCTAAGGACAGCAAAACTGTCCATCAAAATGAAGGAGAAATTAAGGCATCCCCAGATAAACAACAGCTGAGAGAATTAATTACCATTAAACTGACACTACAAGAAATGTTAAAGGGAGTCCTTTGAATTGAAATGAAAGGATACCTGACAGCAACATGAAGCTACTTGAAAATATAAAGTTGTCAGGTAAAGATAAATATATAGATAAATACAAGTCCTGTATTATTGTAATTTTGGTGTGTAAAATCAATATGAATCCCCAATTTCTATTCCTGTATAGAATTTCAGAGACAAAAGTATTTTTAGAAGCACGTGGGTGGCTCAGTCAGTTAAGCTTCTGACTCTTGATCTCAGTTCAGGTCTTAATCTCAGGGTCATGAGTTCAGGTCCCACCCACATTGGGCTCCAAAGCTGGGCATGGAGCCTACTAAAAAAAAAAAAAAATTAAAAAGCCTGTAAAATCTATGTTAATGGGAACATGATAATAAAGAATTGTATTTGTGACATAAATTTAAAAAGTAGGGGGCAGAAATGTGAAAGGGCAGAGCTTTTGTACGTGATTAAATTTAAGTTGTTATCACTTTAAAATACATTGCAAAAACCTACAAGAAACAGAGACAGCAATTAACAAAATGCCAATACTAAGTTCTTCACTGTTAGTAGCTACTATAAATATAAAGGGATTAAATGTCCTAATCGAAAACATATATTGGCCGAATGGAAAAAAAGAGAAAGAAAGAAAAGAAAAGAAAAGAAAAGAAAGAAAGAAAGAAAGAAAGAAAGAAAGAAAGAAAGAAAGAAAGAAAGGATACAATGATGTGCTGTCTACCTGAGACTCACTTTACATCTAAGGACACAAGAGGCTGAAAGTGAAAAGATAATAAAAGATGTCCCATGCAAATGGTAATCAAAAGAAGGCAGGAGTGACCATACTAATCAGACAAAGTAGACTTTAAGTCTAAACTTTCACAAGAGAGAAAGAAGAACAAAATATAATGATAGTTGTATAATGATGGAAGGATCAATTTGCCAGGAAGATACAACAATTATAAATATTTATTCACCATATATCAGAGTTCCTAAATATATGAAGCAAACATTAATGAAATTGAAGAGAGAAATAGAAAATAATATAATAATAATAGGAGCCTTCAATACTCTAATTTTAATTAATGGATAGAACAATCAGATAGAACATCATTGAGAAATACAGAACTTAAACAAAACCTTAGAACAATTGGACCAAAAAGACAAGTAGAGAACAACCCACTCAACAATAGCAGAATACACATTTTTCTGAAGTGTAAATAGAATATCTCCAAGATACACCAGATTTTTTGTCACAAAACAAGTTTCAACAAATTTAAATCGTTGAACTCATTGAAATCATACAAAGTATTTTTAGGATACAGTACTTTTAGAAATCAAAAGCGGATGAGAAACTGGAAAATTCAATAATATGTAGAAGTTAAACAACACATTCTTTAAAGAAAAAAATATTTTATTTATTTATTTGACAGAGAGAGACAGCGAGAGAAGGAACACAAGCAATGGGAGTGTGAGACAGAGAAGTAGGCTTCCCGCTGAGCAGGGAGCCCAATCCCAGGACCCTGGGATCATGACCTCAGCCAAAGGCAGACGCTTAATGGCTGAGCCATTCAGGGCCCCCTAAACAACACATTCTAAACACATTTTAAAATGACCAATGAGCCAAGGAAGAAATCACGAGAAGTTGAAATGAATATGAAATGAATGAAAAGAATATAAAATATATTGAGACAAATGAAAATAAAAATATAACATGCCAAAACCAATGGGATTGAGCAAAAGCATTGTTAAAAGGGAAGCTGATAGCTGTAAATGCTTATTAAAAAAATCTCAAATCAACAACCTGAGGAGCAACCTATACTTGCCTCGTCCCTCAAATACAGCTGGATAAATATCAGATCCTTCTGAACACCCAAGAAATCAACTTGAAGACTGACAGAACAAACTACACAACTAGAGGGAGAGAAGAAGCCACACTGAGGAAGGTAGAAAGTGCAGAGACATGGTTTGGGGTAGAAACAGATCATGGGTGCTGTAGAAGGGAGGAAGCTCAGGTTGTGGAAAAAGAGAAAGTGGAGTACACAGGGATATGCACAAGAACACTTCCCTAAAACCATTGGCTGGGAAAATGAAAGTGGCTTATTTTTATGAGTTTGTAACTAGCAGGGCTCAAAGGCTGGAGCTTTAGAGGTCCATTCTGTGGTCAGTGTGGAGCCCAGTGGGCACTGCAGTGCTCATGTGGAGAAGGAGGGTAGGAGCATGGAAGTAGATGGTATGATCTGAGGATCCTCTGGGACACACTGGGAGAGATGGTTCCCCTTTCTTGGAGTGCATTTGGGAGAGGTGGCATTGCCTCTCTAAGGACAAAAGAGCCAGAAGATGTCATTTCCTTCCCCTATGTCTCAGCATAGGTGCATTTGCTGAGGGAGGCTAACCTGGACACTGGTTTTTTGCTGTGCTTTACCCCAAACTCCATGATGCTACACTTTGGTGTGTCTGCCCTCCTAGCAAAAACCTTCATCAGTCCCAGCACAGTGAGACCCTCCCCAGGGGACCAGTGTGGGTCTATGCAATGCCAGGTCCCTAAAGTTTGGTGTTTTAAAAAGTCAAGCAAACTGCCTGGGTTAAAGCATAGGTGTGCTTCACAGCTGGGTGGGCAGGTGGCCCAGACACAGACAGGGTGAAGGGATCACCTGGGACACATAAGGGGAGATAGTTTGCTCTTCTAGGAGGGTTTCTTGGACAGCAGCAGGAGCAAAATCCCCTCTCCTAGGATGAAGGAAGGAACTAGTGTCAGTTCACCATAAATTGACTTCTGAGGAACACCTGGGACACATAAGGGGAGGAACACCTGGGACACATAAGGGGAGATAGTTTGCTCTTCTAGGAGGGTTTCTTGGACAGCAGCAGGAGCAAACTCCCCTCTCCTAGGATGAAGGAAGGAACTAGTGTCAGTTCACCATAAATTGACTTCAGTAAGCAGCACGGTGCCAACACTGGTGGCCTAAACCACTTACACCAAGCCGTACCCCTTTGCATTCTGCAGGTCCGCCCTTCCTTCCTTCCTTCCTTCCTTCCTTCCTTCCAACCTTCCTTCCTTCCTTCCAACCTTCCTTCCTTCCTTCCAACCTTCCTTCCTTCCTTCCTTCTTTTTTTCAGTTCACTGATTTATGTATGTATGTATGTATGTATGTATGTATGTATGTAAGTGCTGTTTTTCTAGGGCAAATGTGCCTGAGAACAACAACAGTGTGCTCCTTCCCCAGAAGACCATTACCCACCCTGTCAGGCACTAAGTCTCCTGACTATAGAGTGTTGCAAACTTTGGCTCTAGTGGAAATAAGACCAGCCTTCTTATAACAAGCAGACTGGAGCACACCTAGTTAACACTTGCCACATTCTGGCCAAGGTCCAAACACTCCCCACTGCAGGCAAGGAGAAATTCTGCAGAGGACTGACCTGAGGGAAAGAGCAACCATAAAACAGCAGCAGAGTGCACACAACATACACCGGAACACTTCCTGAAGCACCAGGCCCTGGACAGTATATGACCTCTTCTTCATAAAGCCATTATGCTCAGGAGCAGGAAACATAACAGGCTTTCTTAACACACAGAAAAACAAAAACATAAAACAAAAAAAGAAAACAGAAACGAATAGAGACCTAGACAAAATGCCAACATTGATGAATTCATCCCAAAAGAAAGAACAAGAAAATGACATGGCCAGGGATCTAATTGAAACAGATATAAGTAATATGCTTCATCCAGAATTCAAAACCATCATAAGAATACTAGCAGGGCTTGAGAAAAGCATAGAAGACACCAGGGAGTACCTTATCACAGGGATAAAAAACAAAAACTAGTCAGGCCAAAATGAAAAATGCTGTAACTGAGGTGCAAAACTGACTGGATACAATATTTGTGAAACCGTAAGGATAGAAGCACAGGAATGAATAAGTGATCTAGAAGATAAAATTATGGAGAATAATTAAGCTGAAAAGAAGAGGGAAAGAAAAATAAAGTCACAGATGTAGACTTAGGGAACTCAGTGACTCCATAAAGGATAATAACATTTATATCATAACAGTCCCAGAAGAAGAGAGGGAAAAAGCAGCAGATGGTTTATTTGAGGAAATTATAGCTGAAAACGTCCCTAATCTGGGGAAGGAAACAGACATCCAAATCTCAGATACACAGAAAACTCAGATCAAGATCAACAAAAGCAGGCCAACACCAAGACATATCATAGTTAAATTTGCAAAATATGAAGAAAAAATCCTAAAAGCAGCAAGAGAAAAGAAGTCCCTAACTTATAAGGAAAGACAAAGAAGATTAGCAGCAGAGCTAAGAATATTCTATCCAGCAAGGGTGTGATTCAGAATAGAAGGAGTGATAAAGTTTTCCAGACAAACAAAAAATAAAAGAGTTCATGACCACTAAACTAGCCCTGCAAGAAATAATATTAAAGGAGACGCTTTGAGTGGGAGAGAAAGACCGATAGTGACAAAGATTAGAAAGGAACAGAGAAAATCTCCAGAAACAATGACTTAGCAAGTAACATAATGGCATTAAATTCATATCTATCAATAATCACGCTGAATGTAAATGGACTAAACACTCAAATAAAAGATGTAGGTGTCAGAATGGATAGAAAAACAAGACCCAACTATATGCTGCCTACAAGAGACTCATTTTAGACCTAAAGACACCTGTAGATTGAAAGTAAAGGGACGGAGAACCATTTATCATGTGAATGGACATCAAAAGAAAGCCAGAGTAACCATACTTATATCAGACAAACTAGATTTTAAATCAAAGACTTTAACAAGAGATGAAGAAGGGCACTATATAATAATAAAGGAGTCAATCCAACAAGCAGTTCTAACAATTGTAAATATTTATGTCTCCAACTTGAGAGCACCCAAATATATAAAATAATAACAAACATAAAGCTGTTGATAAAAGTTTCTAATGATCCTTCCTATTTCATTGGTCTTGGTTATGACCTCTCCCTTTTCATTCATAATTTTATTAATTTGGGTCCTTTCTCTATTCTTTTGAATAAGTCTGGCCAGTGGCTTATTGATCTTCTTTATTCTTTCAAAGTACCAGCTTCTAGTTCTGTTGATCTGCTCTACTGTGCTCCTGGTTTCTAATTCATTGATCTCTGCTCTAATCTTGATCAACTGCTTTCTCCTGTGTGGGTTAGGCCTGTTCTTCTGTTCCTGCTCCAACTTCTTGAAGTGAGAATATAAAAACTGCATTTTAGATTTTTCTGTTCTTTTGAGTGAGGCTCGGATGGCTATGTATTTTCCCCTTAGGACTGCCTTTGCAGTGTCCCTAAGGTTTTGGACCATTGTGTTTTCATTCTTCTTGGTCTCCATAAATTGTTTAAATTGATTTTTTATTTCCTGGTTTATCCAGTCATTCTTGAGCAGATGGTTCTTAGTTTCCAAGTGTTTGAGTTTCTTTCAAATTTTTCCTTGTGATTGAGTTCCAATTTCAAAGCATTGTGGTCTGAGAATATGCAGGGAATA
Source organism: Ursus maritimus (assembly GCF_017311325.1). Taxonomy (NCBI): domain Eukaryota; kingdom Metazoa; phylum Chordata; class Mammalia; order Carnivora; family Ursidae; genus Ursus; species Ursus maritimus. The sequence continues at coordinate 99,872,867 of NW_024425563.1, forward strand.
ATTGCAGTCTTTTGGTATTGGTTAAGACCTGTTTTGTGACCCAGTATATGGTCTATTCTGGAGAACGTTCCATGTGCACTCAAAAAGAATGAGTATTCTGTTTTTCTGGGGTGTAGTGTTCTATATATATCTATGAGGCCCATCTGTTCCAGTATGTCATTCAAAGCTCTTGTTTCTTTGTTGATTTTCTGCTTAGGTGATCTGCCTATTGCTGAGAGTGGAGTGTTGAGGTCCCCTACTATTAACGTATTTTTATCTATATGCCTCTTTATTCTGGTTAAGAGTTGGCTTGTGTATCTTGCTGCTCCCCTGTTGGAGGCATAGATATTTATAATTGTCATAACCACTCGTTGGATACATTCTTTAAGAATAATATAGTGTCCTTCTGTACCTCTAACTACAGTCTTTAGTTTAAAATCCAATCTGTCTGATATGAGAATTGCTACCCCAGCTTTTTTTGAGGTTCATTGGCATGAAAGATGGTTTTCCATCCCTTCACGTTCAGTCTAAATGTATCTTTAGGTTCAAGATGAGTCTCTTGTAGACAGCAAATGGATGGGTCATGTCTTTTTATCCAATCTGCAACCCTATGGCATTTATGGGAGCATTTAGGCCATTCACATTGAGAGTGATTATTGAGAGATATGATTTTAATCATGTCATGTTGCCTGTAAAGTGTTTGCTTCTATAGATTGTAAATTTCTGTTCTGTATCACTCTTGGGGCCTTTTTACTTTTATAGAATTATCATATGGTTTCACTCATTTATGGAACATAAGAAGTAGGAAGATCAGTAGAAGAAGAAAGGGAAGAAGAAAGAGGGGTAAACAGAAGGGGGAATGAACCATGAGAGACTATGGACTCTGGGAAACAAACTGAGGGCTTCAGAGGGGTGGGGAAATGGGATAGGCTGGTGATGGGTATTAAGGAGGGCATGTATTGCATGGTGCACTGGGTGTTATATGCAAGTAATGAATCATGGAACTTTACATCAAAAACTAGAGATGTACTGTATGGTGACTAACATAATATAATAAAAAATATTATTATAAAAAATAATAATAACAAACATAAAGGAAATCATTGATAATAATACAATAATAGTAGGGGACTTTAACACTCTACTTATAATAATGGACAGATCATCTAAGCAGAAAATCAATGAGGAGACAATGGCTTTGAATGACACACTGGACCAGATGGACTTAACAGATATATTCAGAACATCTCATCCTAAAACAGCAGCATACACATTCTTTTCAAGTGCATATGGCACATTCCCCAGAACAGATCACATACTGGGTACAAATCAGCCCTCAACAAGTACAAAAAGATTGAGATCACACCATGCATATTTTCTAACCATAATGCTATGAAACTTGAAGTCAACCACAAGAAAGAATTTGGAAAGACCTTAAGTACATGGAGGCTAAAGGACATCCTACTAAAGAATGAATGGGTTAACCAGGAAATTGAAGAAGAAATTTTTTAAAAATTACATTTAAACAAATGATGATATAGGCCTACTTGAAGAAGCAAGAAAAATCTCAAATAAGCAACCTAACCTTACACCTAAAGTAGCTAGAAAAAAGAACAACAAATGAAGCATAAAGCCAGCAGAAGAAGAGAAACAATAAAGATTAGAGCAGAAATAAATGATATAAACAACAACAACAACAACAACAACAACAACAACAAAAAACCAGTAGAATAGATCAATGAAACCAGGAACTGGTTCTTCAAAAGAATTAATAAAATTGATAAAACCATTGCCACACTTATCAAAAAGAAAAGAGAAAAGACCCAAACAAATAAAATAATGGATGAGAGAGGAGAAATCACAACCAATACCATGAAAATACAAATAATTATAAGAGAATATTATAAGTTGTATGCTAATAGATTCGGGAATCTGGAAGAAATGGATAAATTCCCAGCAACGCACGAACAACCAAAACTGAAACAGGAAGAAATAGAAAACTTGAGTAGAACACTAACCAGCAAATAAATTGAATCAGTAATCAAAAATCTCCCAAAAAACAAAAGTCCAGGGCAAGATGCCTTCCCAGGAGAAGTCTATCAAACATTTAAAGAAGAGTTACTACTTATTCTTCTCAAACTGTTTCAAAAAATAGAAATGGAAGCAAAACTTCCAAACTAATTCTATCAGGCCAACATTACCTTGATTCCAAAACCAGACAAAGACCCCAATAAAAAAGAGAATTACATACCAATATCCCTGATGAACATGGATGCAAAAATTCTCAAAAAGTACTAGCATTGAATCCAACAGTAAACTAAACTAAACAAACAAACAAATAAGCAAAACAAAACAAAAAAACATGATCAAATGAATTTATTCTTGGGTTTCAAGGGTGGTTCAATGTTTACAAATCAGTCAGTGTGATATACCACATTAATAATAATAATAATAATAAATAATAACAAAAGGATAAGAACCATATGATCCTCTCAATAGATGCATAAAAAAGCATTTGACAAAATACAGCATCCATTCTTGTTAAAAATTTTCCACAAAGAAGAGATAGAGGGAATATGCCTCAACATCATAAAGACCATATACAAAAGACCTACAGCTAATATCATCCTCAGTGGGGAAAAACTGAGAGCTTTTCTTCTACAATCAGGAACGAGACAGGGATGGCCACTCTCACGATTGTTATTTAACCTAGTACTGGAAGTCCTAGCTGTAGCAATCAGACAACAAAATAAATAAAAGGGATCCAAATCAGCAAGGAAGAAGTCAAATTTTCATTATTTACAGACAACATGATACTATATGTAAAAAACTCAAGACTCCACCAAATATTGTTAGAATTGATACAAATTCAGTAAAGTTGCATACAAAATCAAGGTACAGAAAATCTGTTGCATTTCTATACACCAATAATGAAGCAACAGAAAAAGAAGTCGTTGAAAGCAATCTCAATTACAATTGCATCAAAAACCATAAGATATCTATGAATAAACCTAACCAAAGAGGTAAAAGATCTGTACTCTGAAAACTAAAACACTTATGAAAGGTATTGGAGATGACACAAAGAAATGGAATAGAATCCCATACTCATGGGTTGAAAGAACAAATATTGTCAAAATGTCTATACTACCAAAAATAACCTATACATTTAATACAATCTCTATTAAAATACCAACAGCATTTTTCACAGAGCTAGAATAAACAATCCTAAAATTTGTTTGAACCACAAAAAAAACCTGAATAGCCAAACAATCTTGAAAAAGAAAAGCAAAGCTGAAGACATCAAAATTCCAGACTTCAAGTTATATTGCAATTCTGTAGTGATCAAGAGAGTATGGTACTGGCACAAATACAGACATATAGGTCAATGGGACAGAATAGAGAACCCAGAAATGGACCCAAAACTCTATGGCCAATTAATCTTCAACAAAGCTGGAAAGAATATCTGATGGAAAAGACACTCCCTTCAACGAATGATGTTGGGAAAACTGGACAGCAACATGCAAAAGAATCAAACTGGGTCAATTTATTATACCATATACAAAAATAAATTGGAAATGGTTGAAAGACCTAAATGTGAGACAGGAAGCCATCGAAATCCTAGAGAACACAGGCAGCAATCCTTTGACCTTGGCTGCAGCAATTCTTCCTAGACATGTCTCCAGAGGCAAGGGAAATAAGAGCTTAAATGAACTATCAGAATTTCATCAAAATAAAAAGCTTCTGCACAGTGAAGGAAACAATCAACAAAACTAAAAGGCAACCTTCGGAATGGGAGAAGATATTTGTGAATGACATATCTTATCAGATAAAGAACTTATCAAACTCAATACCCAACAACAAATAATCCAGTTAAGAAATGGGCAGAAGAAATGAACAGACATTTTTCTAAAGAAGACATACAGATTATACGTAACTAATGAATCATCAAACTTTACATCAAAAACCAGGGATGTACTGTATGGTGATTAACATAATATAATAAAAAATATTTTAAAAAATTAAAAAAATAAATAAAATCTTTAAAAAAAAGAAGACATACAGATGACCAACAGACGCATGAAAAGATGTTCAACATTACTGATCATCAGGGAAATACAAATCAAAAGCACAATGAGATATCACCTCACACCTGTCAGAATGGCTAAAATTAACAACACAGGAAGCAACAGGTGTTGGCAAGGATGTGGAGAAAGGCGAACCCTCTTACACTGTTGGTGGGAACGCAAACTGGTGCAGCCAATCTGGAATATAGTATGGAGGTTCCTCAAAAATTTAAAATAGAACTACTCTATGACCCATCAATTACACTACTAGGTATTTACCAAAAGGATACAAAAATACTGATTAGAAGGAACACATGCATACTGATGTTTACAGAAGCATTATCAACTATAGCCACATTATGGAAAGAGCCCAAATGTCCATTGACTGATTAATGGATAAAAAAAAATGTGAGATATATATATATATATATATATATAATTCAGCCATAAGAAAAATGAAATCTTGCTATTTGCAATGATGTGGATGGAGCTAGAAAGTATTATGCTAAGCAATATAAGTCAGTCAGAGAAAGACAAATACCACACAATTTCACTCATATGTGGAATTTAAGAAACAAAACAGATTAACATGGGGGGAAGAGAGAGACAAACCATAAAGCACCTCTGAGCTACAGAGAATGAACTGAGGGTTGCTGGAGGGGAGGTGAACAGGGGGATAGGTTAAATGGGTGATGGGGGTTAAGAAGTGCACGTGTTGGGGCGCCTGGGTGGCTCAGTCATTAAGCGTCTGCGTTCAGCTCAGGGCGTGATCCCGGGGTCCTGGGATTGAGTCCTGCATCGGGCTCTCTGCTCCACTAGGAGCCTGCTTTTTCCTCTCCCACTCCCCCTGCTTGTGTTCCCTCTCTTGCTGACTGTCTCTCTCACTGTCAAATAAATAAATAAAATCTTAAAAAAAAAAAGGTATGGGACCACTGGGTGTTGTATGTATGTGATGAATCACTGAATACAATTCCAGAAAATAATATTACACTATATGTTAACTAACTGTAATTTAAATAAAAACTTGAAATTAAGAAAAACCTAATTTTATATCTCAAGAAATGGGTAAAAAGAACAAACAAAACTCAAAGTTAACAGAATGAAGGGGGGAAAATGAGAGATAAATGAAATAGAGAATTAAAAAATAGAACAAATCAATGAAAGTAAGAATAGCTTTTTTGTAAAGATCAATAAAATTGACAAGAGTATAGGTTTACTAACAGAGGATAAAAGAGATAAGATTCACATAACTGGAACTATAAATGAAAGAGAGGACATTACTACCCATGCTGCAGAAATACAAAAGATTATAAAAGACTATGAACACTTACATACAAATAAACTGGATAACCAAGAAATGAATACATTCCTAGAAACACACAACCTACCAATATTAAATCATGAAGAAAGCAGAAAATATGCATAGATCTGTAATTAGTAAGGACATTAAATCATTAGTAAAAATTTCCCAACAAAGGGCAAATCTAGGACCAGATGTTTACATTGGAGAATTCTATCAAACATTTAAGAATTAACATCAATCTTCCTTAAACTCTTCCAAAAAAAGATTGAAGGGGAAGGAATGCTCCCAAACTCAATATATGTGGCCAGCATGACTCTAATATCAAGGCCGGACAATGGCACCATGATGAAAAAGGCAAAACAAAAACAAAACTGCAGTTGATAAATATTGACGCAAACAGAATTCAATGGCATATTAAAAGGATTATACACAATGACCAGATAGGATGTATTCTTGGGATACAAAAATGTTTCAGTATGCTAAAATCACTCAGTGTAATACACAGCATTAACAGAATGAAGGCTTAAAAAAAGGAAAAGACATGATCATCTCAATACTGCAGAAGAGCATTTGACAAAATTCAACATCCTTCCTAATAAAAACACTCAACAAACTGGGAATAAAAGGAAACTATCTGAACATAATAAAGGCTGTATATGAAAAGGCCATTAGCAAACATCATAGTCATCAGTGAGAAACTGAAAGCTTTTCCTCCAAGATGAAGAGCAAGAGAAGGATGCCAACTCTATACTTCTATTCATTATCCTACTGAAATCCTAGCAGAGCAATTAGGCAAGAAAAAAAAAATAAAACACATCTGAATTGGAAAGGAAGCAGTGAAATTATCTCTGTTCACAGATGACATAACCTTATATATAAAAAAAAAACCCTAGAGACTACCCATGCATGCACATACAACTATTAGAACTAATAAGTTAATTTACTGAAGTTTCAGGATATAAAATCAACCCAGAAAAATCAGGTGCATTTCTATGCACTAACAGTGAACTATCCAAAAAAGAAATTAAGCAAACGATTCCATCAATATGTATCGGTCATGCTCAGGCTGCCATAACCACAGACAGGGTGGCTTGAACAACAGAAAATTGTTTTTCACAGTTCTGGGGGATGGAAGTATAAGAATGTGTTCTGGCTCTTTTTCAGTTTCTGGAGAAGGCTCTCTTCCTGCTTGTAGAAATCCACCTTTTCACTATGTCCTCAGGTAGTCTTTCCTTGGTGCATCCAAAGGGAGAGACCGAGACGAGGGGGTGAGGGGGGAAAAAGGAAGGAGGGACAGAAGGCAATCATAAGCTCTCCTATCTCTCTCCTTCTTATAAGGACACCCATTAATATTGGCCTAGATCCTAACCTTTAAGAGCTTGTTTAATCTTACTTACGTCTTCATAGGCCCTATCTCAAAGTATAATCACATTAGGGTGTAAGACTTCAATGTGTGAAGCTTTTCAGGGGGCCCAATTCAGCCCATAAAAGAAATAGCATAAAAAATAATAAAGTATTTAGGAATAAACCTAACCAAGGAGAAAAAAGGTGCACTGAAAATGACAAAATATTGCTGAAAGGAATTTAAAAAGACACAAATAAATGGAAAGACATCTATTTTTAAAGGATTCAAAGCCTTAATATTGTTAAGATGTTATGGTTACACAGAGTGATCTACAGGTTCAATGCAATTCCAAAATCCCAATGGCCATTTTTAAAGAAATAGAAAAGTCCATCCTAAAATTCATATTGATTCACAAGGGATACTAAATAGCCAAAACAATCTTGAAAAAGGAAAACTAAGTTGGAAGTCTCACACCTCCTGATTTCAAAACTCATTAAAAATTACAGGAATCAAGATGGTGTGGTATTTGCATAAAGACAGATATGCAGACCAATGGAATAGAGAGCCCCAAAATAAACCCTCACTTACATGATTGAAGGATCTTCACCAAAGATGGCAAAAATATACAATGGAGAAAGGATAGTCTATTCAACAAACAATGTGAAAACTTGATATTCACATTCAAAATAATGAAATTGGATCTTTACCTTACACTCTTCACAAAAATCAACTCAAAGATTTAAATATAAGATCTGGAACTGTAAAACCCCTAGGAGAAAACATTAGGAAAAGTGACTTGATATTAGTCTTGGTGCTAGGGTTTTGGAATATAGGTGAGGTTCAGTGGGGTGGAGTCCGGAGCTGACGACCAAGAAAGAATTCTTGAGACTTCTTTGGTGCAAAATGGTGGTTTATTAAAGCATGGGGACAGGACCCGTGGGCAGAAAGAGCTGCTGCCCCGGGTTGTGAGGGGTGGCTGATTATATACCATGGGGTTGGGGGAGGTAAGGAAAAGGGAGGTTGAGAAAGAACTTTCATGTATTAAAGAAGACTCACAAGATACCGGAGACCTTGTCTTTGTCAGGTTAGGGTTGTTGACCCTTCTAGTAAGGCATTAACAGTAAGATAGTTGGGAGCTTCCTGGAGGAATGTTACATTCCTCCTACCCCACGTCCTTATCAATGGGCTGCAGGTTTAAAAGAAATTCAATTTTATTCACATTTCCTTCTGCCTCAGCCTCCCTCAATTTTATGGAAGGGAGGGTGATGTTAGGGCTTCTGTCAGGAAACTGAGTTATGGGTCTCTGGAAGTTAGGCTATTGATAAGAAAGCTTTTTCCTTGTAAATCACTAGGACATGTGTAAACTGAGGGAGACTCAGGTCTTGCAGGGTTGTGATCTTTACAAGTTAACTATTTGTTTTTCCTTTAGGGCAGCCAGCACGGGGGGGGGGGGGGGGGGGGTGTCAGCTTCTGCTTTGTCCACAGCTTGCCTTCTGCTCCCTCATCATTGGCAGTGATTTCTTTGATATGAACACAAAAGCAAAATAGACAAGTAGAACTACAAAAAACTAAAAATCTTCTGCAACCAAAAGAAATAAACAGTGTGGAAAGACAGCCTATGGAATGGGAGAAAATATTTGCAAATACTGTATCTGATGGAGAGTTAAATATATAAGAAACTGGCCACTCAACAACAAAACAAAACAAAACAAAAAAGAACTACCATATAACCCAATTAAGAAATGAGGAAAAGAGCTGAGTAGATATTTCTTCAAATAAACATATAAACAGTCAACAAGCATATGAAAAGGTGCTCAGGATCACTAATTATTAGAGAAAAGCAAGTCAAAACCACAGTGAGATGATCTATCACCTCACACCCCATTAGGATGACTATTATATAAATAAATAGATAGATGAATGGATAGATGGATAGATAGATGATAGATGATGATAGATAGATAGATGATAATAGATTTTAAAAACTAATTTTAAAATGGAGTGTGGGAGGATATGGAGAAATTAGAACCCTTGTCTACCATTAGTGGGGATGTAAATGGTGTAGTTGTATGGAAACAGTACAGTGGTTTCTCAAAAAAATAAAAATAGTATTATATGGTCCAGCAGTTCCACTCTGCCTATATATCCAAAATAATTCAAAACAGAATTTGAAGAGATATTTGTACATCTGTGTTCACTGCAGTTTTATTCATGATATCCAAGAGGAAAAAACAACCTAAATGTCTATTGAAAGATGAATGGATAAAGAAAAAGTTGTATATACATACGATGGAATATTATTTAGCTTTAAAAAGGAAAGAGATCCTGTTACATACTGCAACATATATAAATGAGCCTTGAAAATATTATGCTAAGTGAAATAATCCAATCCCAAATAAATGAAATATGATTCCACTTATATGAGGTATCCAGAGTTTTCAAACTCATGGAAATCAAAAGAGGCATGGTGGTTGACACTGGTTGGCAGAGGAGAAAATGAGTAGTTATTATTTAACGGGTCTAGAGTTTCAGTTCTAGAAGATTTAAATGGTCTGGAAATCGGTTGCATAACAATGTGAATGTACTTAACAATCTTGAACTGTACATTTTAAAACAGTTAAGATGGTAAATTTTATGTCATGCATCTTACCACTATAAGTTTTTCTAGAAAAATTAAAATAGCATTATTGGAAAAAGCTGGTGAAATGCAAAGTCTGTGGTTTAATAAATAGTATCGTACCCAAGTTAATTTCTTGAGTTTTATGGTTATAAAAAATGTTAAGATTAGGGGAAACTGAGTGAGTAGAACTCTGTACTATTTTTTAAAAGAAAAAATAAATATTTAATTTCACTTAAATATTTATTTTAAATATTTAAACATTAAGTATTGTTGAATAAACAATAATAAACTCAAAATTGATCATAAACATAACAGAAAACCTAAGATTATAAATCTCCCAGAAAAAAATGTGAGGGAAAGTATTTGTGATCCTGGGCTATGCAAAAATTTTTAGATACTATACAACAAGTATCATCTATAATGAAAAGAAAAAAAAAAGATTAGACTCCTTCAAAAACAATTATCAAAAATTTTTTTCAATTATCAAATTTTTAATTTTAAATATGTACGATTTATTTTTTTGTGCATTATGCCTCAATAAAGCTGCTTAAAGTAATAAGTATAAAAAAAGTAGTGACTTATCCACAGAAAAGGAGCTGATGGTGAATGTTTAGCTAGAGAATTAAGACCTTAACAAATATGGGGATTAGAGCAACAAAACAGAATGTAAGTATTACATATCCTGACAATGAGGAAATGACACAGCTGATAGTACTTGGCAGAAATAGTCGTAAAGAAAATGAGGAGTAATATAAAGACTCTGACTATATTTTCCTACCAAGACCAACCACTCACATTAAAGCTGAGAGAAATCAAATACCATTTAACAAGTCAGGTACACTGATTTTAATTGTTCAAAGGCAAATGAGAAAGAGTATATTAGCAATTATAAAATTATGACAGAAGAAGAGTAGAAGAGAGAAAGAAGAGCTGGCAAGTTGTACCATTGTTCACAGTAGGAAATAACAGTGAATTTAGGGGTGCCTGCGTGGCTCAGTCAGTTAAGCGTCTGCCTTGGGCTCAGGTCGTGATCCCAGGGTCCTGGGGTTGAGACCCACATAAGGCTCCCTGCTAAGTGAGGAGCCTGCTTTTCTCTTTCCTTCCCACTTATGATCTCTCTCGCTATCTGTCTCTCTCTCTCAAATAAAAAAAAAAAAGAAAAAGGAAGAAAAAGAAGAAGAAAGAAAGAAAAAGAAAAAAAGAAAAAGAGAAAAAGAAAGAAAGAAAGAAAGAGAGAAAGAAAGAAAGAGAAAGAAAAGAAAGAAAGAAAGAAAGAAAGAAAGAAAGAAAGAAAGAAAGAAAGAAAAAGAAAGAAAGAAGCATTGAATTTAAAAAGACAAACAGCACTACCATGTGTGGTGTGTGTGTGACAGAAGAGGTGACAAGTAGGGGACAGAGAGAATCTGTTTCTTCTCATATTTCGGAAGATTTTGTAATCACTAAATGCATTAGTTAAGGTTTCCAGAGAAACAGAACCAAAAGATATGTACGTATGTATTATTTCGTTTATTGACTCATGATTTTGTGGAGGACTGATTAGTTCAAAATCTGATGGGGGAGGCTGGCAGGCTGGAAACTCCATGAAATGCAGTTGGAACCCAAAGTTCATCTGACAACAGAAATCCTTTTTGCTCAGGGAAGGTTAGTCTTTGTTCTACTTCTCCCTTCAACTGAACGAATGAGTTCCACCCACATTGCTGAGGGCAATTTGCTTTACTCAGTCTATGCAGGCGTAGCTGGGTGGCTAAGCCAGTGAAGTGTCTGCCTGCCTTCGGGTCAGGTGGTGATCTCAGGCTCCTGGGCTTGAGTCCCACATTGGGCTTCCTGCTCAGCGGTAAGCCTGCTTCTCCATCTCCTTCTGTGATCTCTCTCACTCTTGCTCTTTCTCAAATAAATAAAATCTCTAAAAAAAAGTTTATGTAAATGTTAACATTATCCAAGCACATCCTCATAGAAACATCCAAAATAATGTTTGACCATACCTCTGAACACTGTCACCCAGCCAACTGACACGTAATCATCGTACAAATATCAGAAGAAACACACACGAAAAAGGAAATGGACCACAAGGTGTAAGTCTATGAATAATGAGATGAATCATTGATTTTAAAGTCATCACTACAATTCAAAAAACTTTACTTCATATTAATAGAAATAAAACTTGATTTTCAGCTACTAGGGCTTCAGAAGCATTTTCTAAGGGGATTTCTAAAGAGCCCATCCACTTTTTGAAGTTGTTCTCTTGGTAAATACTTAAGAATTTTTACTCTATGAAAATGTCACTGCTAAGCCTCCAGCCTTTCCCCTTTTTACTCTTCAAATTCTTTCTGCTTAGGAAAGTATGGAAAGCAATTTTATCTGGGAGTATTTGGGTGTATTTAGGTGTAGGAAACAAAAGCCCATTAAATTTCTGGCACTGGGGTAATGATGTGTCCCTTCCTTCTCAGTTATCTTTTCTAAATGACCGCTGCCTTACTCTTTTTTTTTTTTTTTTCAAAAAATCCACACTTCTGATAGTGTAACTGTGGTATTTGTTTTTTTTTTTTTCCAGTTTGGGAAAAATCTTTTTTTAAATTAACATATAATGTATTATTGGTTTCAGAGGTACAGGTCTGTGGTTCATCAGTCTTATATAATACCCAGTGCTCATCATGAGAGACTATGGACTCTGAGAAACAAACTGAGGGCTTCAGAGGGGAGGGGGTTGGGGGAATGGGATAGGCTGGTGATGGGTAGTAAGGAGGGCACGTATTGCATGGTGCACTGGGTGTTATACCCAACTAATGAATCATCGAACTTTACATCAAAAACCAGGGATGTACTGTATGGTGACTAACATAATATAATAAAAAATATTATTATTTAAAAAAAAAGTAACTGTGGTGTTTGTGGTAGCATTTCTTCAGGATGTGCCACTTCTTAGCCTTGTGAATTCTTTGCTTCCCCCCAGACTGCAGTGGGAATCTCCTGAGAGTGCATAAAGTTGGCCTTCTTTGTCATGGGCACAAAAAGGCCAATCAAGCATTGTCTCTAAGTTATGTCTAAACCATGCTGGATGTGTGCGTCAGGTTTAAAATATTCTGATAAATAGGCTGCTCAAACTCCTTCCGGATCACTCCCATCTTTACCACTCACCCACCCTCTGAACTCCCCCCACTTAAAGTTAAAGAGACAGTGCAGGACAATAGGACATTTATAAAAGAATCACATTAGAGAGGATCATACAAGCCTTTCTTCTCTTAAACTACAATATGCATCCCCACTCTGCATTGAATAACATGAGATTACAGTTTTCAATAACCACACTCCCTAAATGCCCTAAACCTAAATGTTCCAAGCCAATTAATTATGAATAAATTTGTACACAAACTAGAAAATATTAAGTATAATACTTTCATTATTTCCCTCTTTAGTTTCTTGATAAATGGCTTGCCCAAAGCCTGAGAAGTCGAGTGTCTGAAAATCAAGTTTTACTTATATCAGTACAAAATAAGATTTTCTCAATCGCAGTAACAATTTTTAAAAATCTATTCTTTTCCTCATTTTTCACAGCCTTCCACCATGTCTATTTTCTTTGTTGTGTGTGTTTCTTTTGATATTTGAATTTAGCAGCCTCACAGATGAACTGAAACTATACTGACCTTTGCAAAAACTAAAACCAAGGTTTGAAACAACTCATTCCTAATTCGTATTATGGGGATCTGCCATTAGCTTCAGTAATGGTAAGAGACCATGACCCTAAGAGGTGCTTTCATCATCGGCAACAACTTTCAAGGAGGCAGATCACTGGTAAAAATTAATGAGTTAAGTTAATTAATTAATTAATTATTACGGTTTTTAGTTGTTTCTGAAGGCCATAAATTTTCCTTATAAAGATAAAAACTTAGCTTCAAATTAGTTCAGTCCCTTACTGGGATAAATCCTATCTAGAGGAATAAAGTATCATTTTGAGCTTCAATTATCTCTCCAGTGTTTTTATATACAACGTCTAGCATTCAAAAAAGCAAGGCCAAATGATTTAGAGCCAAAAAGAAGAAGGAGGAAGAGGAATATGAGGAAGAGGAGAAGAATTGAAAGAAGAGAAAAAAGAAGAAAATAGTTAATATAAACAAATTTCCAGGAGAGCTAAATATTCTAGTTAACCAGGCATAGACTTTAAAATAACTAATTAGTGTGCTCAAAAAATTAAATTTGAAAAATGAGAAACTTAATAGATAACTTGAGTATATATTTTAGAGGAATAGAATTAAAATTCTAAAGATGAAAATACAATACTTGACTTTATGAATGCTATAGATGGAATTATCAACAGAGTAGGCAGAGCAGAGGAGAGGATTAATGAAACAAATACAGGTCATAAGAAAATGTGCAAACAGATGCACTGAGAGTAAGTTTAAAGGAAACAAAAGCAAGAGTGTCAAATACAAAAGGACATAGGGAAAAGGTTTAATATATGTGTAATTTGTATAATTTGAGTTCCAGAGGAAGTCAAGATATAAAATAGAACAGACACAAATATTTGAAGAGATAACCATCAAGAATTTTTTTAACTTATAGAAAACATTAAGTTACAGATTCAAAATTGCTATAAATCCCAAACAAAACCAACACAAAAAGCCAAACTATTTATTTTTTATGTCTTTTTAAGAGAAGTTTTAGGTTTACAACAAAATTGAGAAATAGGTACAGAGACTTCCTATACGCTCTCTGCTCCGACATGCACATAGCGTTCTTCGTTATCAACACCACTCACCAGAATGGTACATTGTTTTTCACCAAGGATGAAGCTATGTTGACATATCATAATCATCCAAAGTCCATAGTGTACCTTAAGCTTCACTCTTGGTGTTGTACATTCTATGGATTTGGGCAAATGCATAATGGCATATATCCAGCATTATAATATCATATGCAGTCCTTTCACTGCCCTAAAAATTCTGCATTCTGTCTATTCATCATCCCCCCACACTTCCTGGCAACCAGTGATTATTTTTTTTAATCACCATCATTCATGCATTTTCCAGAATGTCTTAGAGTTGGAGTCAGACAGTATGTAAACTTTTCATATTAGCTCCTTTTACTTATTAATATGCATTTAAGGTTACTTCATGTCATTCTATGGCTTGCTTGCTTATTTATTTTTAGTACAGTATAGTATTCCATTATCTCAATGAATCACAGTTTATTTATCCATTCACCTGCTAAAGAAAATCTTGGCTGCTCTCAAGTTTTGGCAATTATGAATAAAGCTGCTATAAACAATCTTGTGCAGGTTCTCGTGCAGGCATAAATTTTAAACTTCTTAGGTTAAATACCAATGAGTACAATTGCTGGATAATATGGAAAGAATATGTTTAGTTTTATAAGAATCTGTCAAACTGTATCCAAAAGTGGCTGTACCACACTGCATTCCTATCAGTGACGTATGAGAGCTCTTGTTCTCCACATCCTTGTCAGCATTTGGTGTTGTCAGTGTTCTAGATTTTGGGCATTCTTACAGGTGTGTGGTGGTATCTCACTGTAGTTTAATCTGAATTTTTCTAATGGGATATGACGTAGTACATCTCTTCACATGTTTATTTGCCATCTGTACATCTTCTTTGGTGAGGTATTAAAGTCTTTGCCCCATTTTTTAATTGAGTTGTTTGTTTTCTTACTGTTGAGTTTTAAGAGCTCTTTATATTTTTTCAATAACAGTCCTTCATCAGATGTGTTTTTCGCAAATATTTTCTCCCAATGTATGGGCTTGTTTTCTCATTCTCTTGACTTTGCCTTTTTTTTTCTTTATTTGTTTTGTTTTCTTTTGAGTCATTTCTACATCCAATGTGAAGATTACATTTACAACTCCAAGATCAAGTCTCATGCTCTACTGACTGAACCAGCCAGGCAACTCTTGACTTTGTGTTGTACAGAGCATGGGTTTATAATTTTAATGAAGTCCATCTTATCAATTATTCCTTTCATGGATCATGTTTTGGTCTTGTATTTAAAAAGGCGTCACTATACCTAAAATCATCTAGGATCTCTCCTCTGTTAACTTCCAGGAGTTTTATAGTTTTGCATTTTGCATCTACGTCTATGATACACTTTGAGTTAATTTTTGTGAAATGGATAAGTTTTGTGTCCAGATTCATTTTTTGTATATGGATTTCCAGTTGTTATAGCACTCTTTGTTAAGGAATATGTCTTTGCTCCAATATATTAGTTTTACTTCTTTGTCAAAAATCAGTTGACTGTATATTTATGGGTGTCTATTTCTGGGCTCCATATTCTGTTGCGTTGATCTATTTGTCTATTCTTTTGCCAATCTCACACTATCTTGATTGCTGTAGTTTTATATTAACTCTTGAAATTGGGTAACACCAGTTCTCTAAACTAATTTTTTTCCATCAATATTGTGTTCGCTATTCTGGGTCTTTTGAGTATCCACATAAATTTTAGAATCAATTTATTGATACCCACAAAAAAACTCACTGGGGTTTTTATGGGGGTTACATTGACTCCATAAATTAAAATGGGATAAACTGGCATCTTGACATTATTGAGTCTTCCTATCTAGGAACATGAAATATCTGGCTTTTTTTTTTTTTTTTGTCCTTCTTTGATTTTATTCATCAGAGTTTTGTACTTGTCCTTATGTAGATCTTGTACATATTTTATCAGATTTATTACCTAAGTATTTCTTTTTGGGGGGTGCTAATGTTAATAATATTGTGTTTTTAATTTTAAATTCTACTTGTTCATTGTTAGTATATAAGAAAGCAATTAATTGTATATTAAGCTTCTATCCTGCCACCTTGCTTATTAGTTCTAGGAGTTTTTTGTCTGTTCTTTCAGATTTTCTACATTGATTATGTCATCTGCAAAGACAGTTTTATATTCTTTTACTTCTTTTTCTCATCTTATTCCTTTAGCAAGGACTTCCAATAAGATGTTGAAAATGACATATTATTTATTTTTCAATAGAATCTGTATCAAAATTCTATGTTTTGAATTTTGAATGATTTGTTTTGTTCTTATAAAACTTAGAAAATAATCATTCACAATATTTATCATCTAAACTATTGTGATTTTAATACATTTGAATAATTTTATAATTATGCCCATTAATAAATTCCCTGGGAAATACTACTCCACCAAAGGAAGTGTGTCATGAGTTCTCTGTGTTGCCCAAATCTGCTTCACACCTTTTTGTAAATAATCAATATTGAATGCTGTCTCAGTATTTGAATACCTGTAATGGTTTCCTAGAATTAATTCATATAAACTTTGATTTCCACTTTTACAAAAAATTGGCCTGCTTTTATATGATGTCTTCTTTATGCTGTGTATGGATATAAATCTGCACTGACTTAACAGGGCTAGAATTTTTGAAGCAGCCTCTAGATGTTCTGGGACTTTACCTTCTATTTCTAATGAGCAAGATATCTTAGTTATATATTTTAAATAGAGTCTGTGTTCAAACAAGTTGTTTTCAGAACATTTCATCAATTCCTCTCTTCTTATAATCCAGGACATTTTATTATTATACCCATAGATTTTTAATTTGGTTGTTAAGAATTACCTTTGGAAGACTTCTGAATGGAGTCTACAAACTGTACCACATTGTGTGCACACTCCACACTGTGCTAGAAGGTATGGCACACCATCTGTACTGTCTGAGTATTTGATGTTAGCTTTAAGATTGATAAAAGAGCTATATTTCAAATGATGACACTGATGGTTTCAGTGTAGCTACCCAAATTTCCATCTTGTGAAGGATTCTGAAGCTGAGTCTCTGCTCTTTGGCTCTGAGTTTAATAGTCCAATGATCACTGAGCCCTTTATACGATTTTTTAGGGAGAAGTAGTAATAGCAAGTGTCAAACATTGGCTCAGAATCCTCTAACAAAAGCCACAGTAGATAGTATTATTGGATTAGGAAAAAATTGATAGTTTGGGAAGAGAAGCAACTACAAGTTATCACACAGTTATCTTAAACATGAATACAGAGAAAGCAATGTCAACCATCATCTAAAGACATGATTTGGGGAAGAGAAATGCCTTTGACCATTGAATCCAGCAATATAGTTGCCCTCAAAGACTTTTTGTTTAGCTGGCAGGTCATCCTGATCCAGATCCTTTGAAAAAGTGAGAAATTCAATGTTCAGTTTCCTGAGGTGAGTATGTGTCAATGCATAAATCATTCCATTTAATCCACACTGCAATATTAGATATCATGTTCCCAAGTGAGAAATGAGAAAATTATTTCTCTGAAATTCTAAATTACTGATCTAAAGTCATTAATTTAGTAAGTGTCAGCAGGACTTCAAACCATTGATTATGCTCATTCCACTATATAAATGAAAAGGTAAAGAGAGAAAAAAATACCTATAGAAGCATTACAGTAAAACTTGAAAGTACTAGAAAGTTCTCTCTCATTTGACCCCTTTCTAGAGTAAAAGCTAGATCAGTTTGAGGAATTCTTTTGCACTTCAGCAGAGAAAGCTTGGAAGTAGAGTAGAGCTTCAGTGTGCACTACAACCATACCACATAGATGACCACATGCTAAGAAGGCACACAAGTTACAGCAACAATCAGTAGGGATGACCAAGTAGGAATCAGAAGGAATGTCATACAATAAGAATAGAAGTTCAAATCAGAAAGAAGATGTCAGTCTAGGCATCTAGAGTAACAAAGGACACACAACGTGAAGGAAGGAAATAATGCAGATTGTCCAAAGAGATATTATCATGACCCTCTGGAATAACAGATTAAAATGAGAAGTAGTAGAGTATCCTTATGTTGGTTAATTGGATATGTCCACTTGGCTGGGCTATGGTGCCACGTTCTTCGGTCAAGCACTTGTCCAGATGGTTCTGTGAGGTGTTTGGTGGGTGTGATTAGCATCTACAATCAGTTGATTTTAAGTAAAGAAGATTATCCTTAAAGTGGGTGTGTTCCATGCAGTTGACTGAAGTTCTTAAGAGGAAGAGCAGCAATTCCCTGGAGAAAAAGGAATTCTGCCTCCAGACTCACATGGAAATCCTGCTTCAGTTTCCAGACTGCCAACTTGTCCTATGAATGTCAGACTTACCAGATTCCAGAATCATGGAGGTTAATTCCTGAAAATCTGTCTCTCTTATTCCCTCCCTCACCTCACTCACTCTCTGTCTCTCTCTCTCTCTATATATATATATGTACACACACACACACACACATAAAATACAACTACTATGCATGTATGATGCGTAATATATTAAAATATAATTATACATATTTATTGTATTATGTCTTATTTATATATAATATATTTAAATATAATCTGACCTAAAAGCAAGGAGCTAATGTAGCTGAAGTCCTGTGGACAAGGCATGGGGTTTTAGACAGTGAAGTAGACATAACAAAGAATAAGATTGGGCAGGGCCTCAGGGTTAACTGTAGATTGGGTTACAGGGAATGAAATGAGAAGCCATCGGAGGGCTGTAAGGTGAAAAGTGGCATAATTGTAACTTACACTGAAGTCACAAATCGAAGGGTAAATCTACATGCTGTGAAGATAATAGCATGTAAGAGGGCAAGGGAAAAGGTAGGGAAAACCATCTCTTTGATTCTGTGAGAGCTGTTGGTGTCCTGGACTATGGAAGTGCCAGGGGAGCTGGGAGGTGGTGGTCATATTCTGGGCACATTTTTAAATGGTGCTGCCAGGGTGTAAGAATTAGATGTAGGGCGTGAGATAAAGAGAGGAATCAAGGGTTGACTCAAAAAGTTTTGTCTCAAGCAATGAAAATATGGAGTTTGTATTTTCTAAGGTAATAATAAAAATAATGGGAAAAACAAGGGCTGTGAGGGAAGGTAGAGAAGGAGGAAGGCAGGAGCTCAGGTTTTGGTTAGCTATTCTTGCTTATAGTTCAGTATGGAATACTGGAGTTCAAAAGCAAAGTCATAGGTGTATATATCATATATTCATGGAGATGTTGTAGTAAATTGGGCATTCTTCCTGTTGAGAGAAGTATGATTTTGTACCACTGAAGAATTTAGCAGTATCTGTACAACATTTTTAAAATATTGATATACTTAAAAAACAAAACAAAACAAAAAAAAAACAGTTGCTGGCATTTAGACACTGACCTGGCACTCTGCTAGGTCATGTTTTTCTTTTGTTAGACATAATCTCACAGAATATCAGCTCCAGACAAGGTTACTTTTAGAACATTACAAATTGTGACAAAGCTAGGTCAATTAATAATTCTATCTAATCATAGTCTAAGACAAGTTATAACTGGGTCTCCCACAAAATTCCAAAACCCTCTTTCTCAACCCAAATGAGTAAGTTTTACTTTGTTATCAATTATAACTTCATTGTAGTCTCCCCTGTACAGAGATAAGTTTTATTGGCACTCTCCATCATAGAACTGCCCCCATTTTCTGGCAGCATCCAATCTGGAGCAAACCTCCATTTCCTCCGACCCTTCTCCAAATCAGCTAACCAAAGCCCAAATCTTTTTTTTAAAGATTTTATTTATTTATTCGACAGAGATAGAGACAGCCAGCGAGAGAGGGAACACAAGCAGGGGGAGTGGGAGAGGAAGAAGCAGGCTCATAGTGGAAGAGCCTGATGTGGGGCTCGATCCCATAATGCCGGGATCACGCCCTGAGCCGAAGGCAGACGCTTAACCGCTGTGCCACCCAGGCGCCCCTCTTTTCTATACTCTTACAGACTACAGTGTCTGTCTCCCTCCTAGTACTGACTGAAAAGCCTGACTTTCCAACCACAGGTATGTCCTTGACTTCTCTAGAGGGCATAGAAGTGCAATGTGGCATTACTAATAAGGAAAAACAAAAAAAATAAAAAAAAAAAAGAAAGAAAAGCAAAACCAACCAACCAACCAAACAACAAAAACTATTAGTATCTATTGCAATTGCTTAAAAATATTGTTATAGTTTAAGACAGTAATTGTGTACTGGAATCCACTGTAAGGACATAAAAGGCATGATTAGAAACATATGTACAGAAACTTTCTTTAAAAATGCTGTAATGCAGGCACAAAAACAGACACATAGATCAATGGAACAGACTTGAGAGCCCAGATATGGACCCTCAACTCTATGGTCAACTAATCTTTGACAAAGCAGGAAAAAACATCCAATGGATAAAATAAAGTCTCTTCAATAAATGGTGCTGGGAAAATTGGACAGCTATATACAGAAGAATGAAACTTGACCACTCTCTCACACTATACACAAAGACAAACTCTAAATGGATGAAAGACCTTGATGTGAGACAGGAATCCATCAAAATCGTAGAGGAGAACATAGGCAGTAACCTCTTCAGTATCGGCCACAGCAACTTCTTTCAAGACATGTCTCTAGAGGCAAGGGAAACAAAAGCGAAAATGAATTTTTGGTACTTCATCAAGATAAAAAGCTTCTGCACAGCCAAAGAAACAGTCAACAAATCAAAGAGGGAACCCACAGAATGGGAGAAGATATTTGCAAATGACACTACAGATAAAAGGCTGGTATCTAAGATCTATAAAGAACTTCCCAAACTCAACCACCAAAAAACAAATAATCAAATCAAAAAATGGGCAGAAGACATGAACAGACACTTCTCCTAAGACATGAGAATGGCTAACAGACACATGAAAAACTGTTCAACATCATTAGCCATCAGGGAAAATCAAATCAAAACCACATTGAGATACCACCTTACAGCAGTTAGAATGGCAAAAATTGACAAGGCAAGACACAACAAATGTTGGAGAGGATGCAGAGAAAGGGGAACCCTCTTAAACTGTTGGTGGGAATGCAAGCTGGCACAGCCACTTTGGAAAACAGTGTGGAGGTTCCTCAAAAAGTTAAAAATAGAGCTACCCTAAGATCCAGCAATTGCACTACTGGGTATTTACCCCAAAGATACAGATGTAGTAAAAAAAGGGCCATATGTACCCCAATGTTCATAACAGCAATGTCCACAATAGCCAAACTGTGGAAGGAATGAGATGCCCTTCAACAGATGAATGGATAAAGAAGATGTGGTCCATGTATACAATGGAATATTACTGAGCCATCAGAAAGGCTGATTACCCAACATTTGCATCAGCATGGACGGAAATGGAGGAGATTATGCTAAGTGAAATAAGTCAAGCAGAGAAAGACAATTATCATATGGTTTCACTTATTTGTGGAACATAAGGAATAGCATGGAGGACATTAGGAGAAGGAAGGGAAAAATGAAGGGGGGGAAATCAGAAGGGGAGAAGAACCATAAGAGACTATGGACTCTGGGAAACAATATGAGGGCTTCGGGGGGGGGGGGATAGGGCTAGCCTGGTGATGGGTATTAAGGAGGGCACATATTGTGCGGAGCACTGGGTATTATAAGCAAACAATGAATGATGGAACACTACATCAAAAACTAATGTATATACTGTATGGTGACTAACATAACATAATAAAAAAATAAAATAAAAATAAAAATAATATGATGTAATGCAATAGAAGCTGGATTTTTAGAACCCACAATAGAAAAGAATAGACATTTAAGGGGCGCCTGGGTGGCTCAGTTGTTTAAGTGGCTGCCTTAGGCTCAGGTCATGATCCCAGGGTCCTGGGATAGAGCCCTGTATCAGGCTCCTTGCTCAACGGGGAGTCTGCTTCTCCCTCTCCCTCTGCCTGCCTCTCTACCTGCTTGTGTACTCTCTCTGTCAAATAAATTAAAAAATCTTTAAAAAAAATAAAAAGAATAGACATTTAATTATTGTTTCAAATAATATTTAACATTAAGATAACCACCACAAATTCTTAAACTAAAGAACTTAAGCTCTGGTGGAAATGTGTGTGGACACTGAATTAGGTTTCTGGGTTGAAATCCCAGCTCCATCACTTATTAGCTTCATAACCTATGGGCACGTTACATAACCTTATTGCTCCTGTAAAATAAAGATTGTAGTAATATAACAAATAAAAATACAGATTGATGAGTTAAATTCAATGTTCAAATAAAAATATATGTTTGCTTTTTTAGTTTGTTCCTTGTGCAATATTTGGGAAATACTTTATTCTACAAAAAAAAAAAATCTAAAATTCAAATTTAACTGAATGTTTGCTATAGACTGAATGTTTAATGTTTCCCCCACCCCAAATTCGTATATTGAAACCCAATGTGGTGGTATTTGGAGGTGGAGCCTTTGGAAGATGACTAGGTCATAATGGTGCAGCCCTCTTGAATGGGGTTAGTGCTCTCATAAGAGAGACACCAGAGAGCTCCTTTGCCCCTTCCACAGCTAGAAGATGTCCTCTATGAACCAGCAAGGGGCCCCTCAGTCTATGGTATTAGAAGTCATAGCTCCCCAAATGGACTAAGACAAAATCCTATGTATTATCTAGTAAGGCTACCCTAGAGAAATTCTGTGAAGGAAATTTGACACTAAGGCATGAAGGAAGAATTTTGTGTAGTTTTTTGGGTTTGGATTTTTTTGTTTGTTTTTCTTTTTTATTGCAATCCTCTGTTTTTTCAAAAATCTAAAAAAACTTTAAAAATCTATCTTGAAATAGACAATTTTGATATTTTAATATTAAGCAATATTTGATGAATGGAAAGAATCAGGCTGACCACTTAGAGCTGTATAAGGCAGATACCACAGCACATGTTTTTTTTAAAAAAGAGGTGGTTTCTGTTCAGTGGACAGGAATCATCAGGGTGTGTTGCTCAGAGCTGATTGAAGAGGCTCACCATTGAGCCGGCTGTGCATGGGCCTGTTGCTAATCCTTTCCTTCCTCACATGGACCTTTACAAACTCTATTTGTCTAAAACTGTTGTGTAATTCTATTAGCATAAGACTTCACACAATTCGACTTATAACAAGTGCTTGTGGAAAGCCCCCAAGCAACTTCTAATTGGTTGTAGCAATTCCTTACTTGCCCTTGCCCTTGGCCCTTGTGGAGATGATTTCAAAGCACCACCCCCCAGGACCAAACCCTGGAGGGCTAGTTCATTGGAGGATAGCAGAGTCTCACATGAATATGAAAAGCATAATACAGTTGGATGGACATAGCGTTTGGAGTAAGACAAAACACAGTTTAAATCCTGACTGTGCTATTTAATATAGCTGGGAATCTTGAAACAATTATATAACTTTTCCTACAAAATGGAAATAATAGTAGTATTTAGCTTGCAATGTCTTTGTAGACATTAAAATCATGTACAGATAGTACTAATAAGTGATTATTATAAATATGAAGAATACATATTCATTCAAACATATATGAAACTAACTTAAAATAATGAGTTTATTTCATCATGTAATGAAGATGATTACAATGTAAATCTCACAGAGTTGAGAGGATCACATTATTATATACGCATAATTGTGTATATGTATTTTGTGTAGGAATATCACACACACTAAGATACGTATGACTTGACCATGAGCACACACGCACACACAAGGCCATTTTCTTACGGTGGTAACCCTTACCCCATTCCC
>NW_024425563.1:99896654-99950481 GCF_017311325.1 Ursus maritimus
CGACCCTAAGACGCCACATGAGTTCCACCATGCTCTTCTGCTCTCTTTTGCAGTTACAAACTCCATCTCAACAGGAATTTCTCATATTTTACATATAATTTCAAACTTAGGTTAAATTAGCAAGGTAATCAAATGAATTCCCATATCCCGTATCTCTTTTACGGGGGATACACCTCACACTCTGCACATTTTGCCTTATCATTCCCTGTCTCCCACTCTATGTCTCCCTCTGAAACATTTGAGAGCAATTTCAATAGGAGGTACCCCTTTTCCCTGAAATATGATTGTACATTTCCTAAGAACAGGAACAAAGACATTCTCTTGTAGTTCCCCATCATTTGCACTTCCACACAGGTGCTCAGTAAGACACTTGAGGGGGAGACACTGGTCTGATTTGACCTGCATATTTCTAGCACACTTTCATTCAGAATCTCTAAGGAGAGGGCCCAGGAGTCTCAGCATGTTTCCTTTTTTTTTTTTTTGAAAGATTTTATTTGTTTGAGAGACAGAGAGTGCATGGGCAGGGGTGGGGAGAGTAAGAAACAGGCTCCCCACTGAGCAGGGACCTGGATGTGGGTCTGGATCCCAGGATCCCAGGATCATGACCTAAGCTGATGGCAGACACTTAACCAACTGACCCACCCAGGTGTCCCTCAGCATGTTTCCAGCCTGGGTTGCACTGCTCTGAGGTTCTTAGGACGAAGTGCTCACAATACACACCTCAGAGTTTCATCATTTTACTATGGCAACACTGATACATTTTGTGGCTTTAGGTGGAAAGAGGATTCAGAAATA
The DNA here is from genome assembly GCF_017311325.1 of Ursus maritimus. NCBI lineage: Eukaryota > Metazoa > Chordata > Mammalia > Carnivora > Ursidae > Ursus > Ursus maritimus. The sequence goes on from NW_024425563.1 coordinate 99,897,450, forward strand.
GAAATTAAATTCAGTTTTAAGAAAATAAAAAATATTATTTTTTTTGCATCTGTGATTTTATGGATATAAATTCATACCTACTCCACTAAGGAGTAAACAGGAGCATAAATGAATTTCCCTGTTCTTCAAAAGAAGTGAGTAGTTGGGAGGTTATGTGGGAAAGATGGGAAGTAGGGGAAAGTTCAGTTATTTGGGATATTATTTTGAGGTTTTAGGACTTAACATTGAACTTAGGCATTTGAAGTTGCGAAGATAAGACATATTGAGCTTATGGTAGTAATGAAGGATATTTTAAGGACACACAGGAAAGGAAGACAAGAACCTGAACTTGCATGTTGTCAGACCTATATCTTACCTTAACTGGCTTACCCAGACCTGTGGGGCTCAGCTCCAATGAGGCTCTGAACTGATTTCACTTGTTCATCACCTGCTCACACAGTTGCAAAGTGATGCCTAGACATTGTTATATAGTCTCTGGACAATATTGAAAGAGGCCATGGGCATGTAGTAAGAAATTGAACTCGGAACTAAGAAGCTAAGTGATGTGATTTGCTAAAGGAAATATTTCCTTCTTATGCATAAATATGCTAACATTTCAGGGTGATGTGGTTAAGGTATAAAAGATTTGGTAAAACCTAATTTGGGCTTGGTACGTCAAGGCAGAGCCTCACCTGGGACAGGTGGATACCATCACTTCCAATCTATACACCGTTCTCTTGAGGTACTGAGGAGCATACAAAAACCAAATGCACAGAATATCATCTAGCTTCATATCTTCTGGTGAGATTTGTGAAGAATTCATCCTCTGCATTTATAGCAGTAAACTGTAACCTTTCTAAGATGTAGGTGTCAAAATTCTCATTTTCATCAAGCCTCCACTCAGCGCTCTGTGGGACTATGACAACACATCACGGAAACTGGCCTGCATTGACAATGGAATACAATCCTTAGGGACTTCCTCAACAGGCATCGCTTGCTCCTTTGGTGGCCGGCCATTAATTGCAGCTCTGTATTTTCTCTGGTCTGTTATGTTTATGACATGTATTTCAACTGCCTTGTGGCATGTAGTCCTGCAGATTACCTGTTTTTAAAACTTGTACATAGGTCTCTTCTGTCTCAGATTCCACATTTCAATAATCTGCACACTGACACTCCATTTGGGCAAATTATGTCTTTTCCTTTGGAAATGTGAGTACCAGACACACAGAGAGAGGTAGTGGTCTTCAGGAAGGACAGAAGGCAGTGAGCAGAAACCATGGAGGCTGGTCATGGCGCTCATCCCATTCATTCCATTGTGATATCTGTAGCCCAGTCCTGGTCTTCAAATATTCACTCCATTTTCCACTGTGGTGTCTCCTCACGTAACTTTATTCTCTGGTCAAGAAGGTTCAGCTGTGACACTTGGGTCTCAGAGCTTGGGAGAGTCAGGGTGTACACAAAGATGCTTTTTGACTAAGATACTATAATTTGCTATTCCTACCATATGGTTAACACATGAATATGACATGAGAAATTTCTCCTTAGCCTGCTGGCCCTCAGAATTCTGGACAGGAAATGGGGATTGTGTCCAAATTTAGCTGAGAATTGAAGGCCATTCCAGACCATTCTCAACGCCTGCATCCATCCCAGAGACTCACCCAAGAGCTGGGGGGATATTACAGGCACTCCCACCAACACTGAAGCATCCTCCTTCATTTTCTTCAACTCTTTTCCTTCTCCCATCATGGAGAATTTCACATGCATGTGTGACTTACTTATTGTCTCTGCTTGATGGTATCTTCTAAATCTTTCCATTTTACATCTGATGGTGATACGTTTCAACTTACTTCCATTTGGGGACAATAATGACCCCCTCTCTTCCAGTCCACATGATAGTTGACAGAATCTTCCCCTGGTCTTCCAACCAAAGGTTGTGTTTCTTCATTATCTTTCTTTTACTACCAATTGGGGGGAAAAAAAGAAAAAGTCACCCACACTCAGTGTCTGGTCCACCCTGCCATTCTCATGCTCTGCTGCCAGAGTCATCCTAACCTGGCAGTGCTCAGGTCTCTCCTTTGCCTAACGGCATTGTCCATTTCCCATGGCTCACCGAGCAGTGCTCAATCTCAGGGCTTAAAAATTCAAAATCCTAAACGATCTGACACAATTTGCCTTCACCAGTCTACTTTCAACTTACTATCCTACCTAATTTCTACCTTCTTGACAAAGTTGAATCCCTTAATATTTTTCGTATACGTTATTTTTGCCTCTGTTCTTCCATGCCCCATTAAATGCCAGGAATGTCTTTGTGTTACCATTTTCACACGTTCAAATTCTAGTGATTTTTCAAGGTTCAACTAAAATTCCTCCTTAAATCCCAACATACACACACACAGGCATGCACACACACACACACAGAAGCATGCACACATGCATATGAATATACACAGAGGCATAGACTCATAGAACCTTGCACACAACACACAGACATATGCACACACAGGCATATGCACACACACACACACACACACACACACACACAAACTCTTTCATCCAAATTGCCACAATCCTCTCCTTGTACTTCTCTTAGACCCTTGTTCTCCATCTCATGTTTTAAAAAAAAACAAACTCACAATACCTATTTTATAGCTTAAAACTACACACACTATATAGCAAGGCTAGTAGAAGTGGGAGGGAAATATGGAGAAGAGAAGGAAGCCAAAGTATTACATGAGATGTACTTTAGAACCAATGAATGGAAGAGTTTTTAATATCCACCCAAATTTAATGTATTTTATTTCCAAAGTGGTAGAAGGAATCGTTAAAAAAATTAATCCATGCAAAATAACTTGAACTACCAAGCTTCTTGGATACGTTTACTCTCACAAGTCATTCTTTTCTATCCTGGAATTCAAGAAGGATTTTCATCAACAGCTATCATTTCTGTGGAGGATTTTGTGACATGGTAATATCGCTAATTTCTGCAAGTACATGAAGCATTATTATACAGCACTTTGGCCAGGTTTTTCCATGTCTGCTGAGACAGAAGAAGGAAAAATGCATTTGTCTGCCATATACGGTATTAGGTTGGATTTAGTAGCAACTCTGGGGCTCTAGGATTAGATTGTTTTCAAAATGAAAACACCATCTGTGAGAGCTGTCAATCAAGAGTTGAATTCATCTATTTATTCTAGGAAAATATTGCCCTAATAATACTGGAACACATTAGAGAGGGAGGGTCCACAGTTGCTTTCATTTTCCTCTACACCTTTGAACAATGTAGGTTTCCTCTGTGTATGTGAATATGGAAACTTTTTACGGTGACATGCACCAGGGGCCTGGAGTTTGCCAGAGTTGCTCAGAACTGTACACAGTAGGCACTCAGCAAGTGTTTGTAGAATCAAAGTGATGAATCCATAATACTCAGAGTTCCTACTGGATTTATGTTTTCTCTGAAATGAGTTACAGCAAAAGGAACTTTCCACAACAGATTTTTTATAGTGACATAGCCACATCTAAGAGTAGGCTTTAAGATTTTCATGTCTAAAAGGAGATTTTTCTCTGGACCTATTAAATATTTCATCTTTGCTTTACATTCACATTTAGGTGTTTTTCATTCTTCATGACTTATAATTTTGATATGGAATTTTGTAGAAATTATTTATCTCACCTTTTAAAAAATATCTCAAAAACCTCCTACATCAGATTTTGATAGAATTTTAAACTTCCTCTTATCTACAAATCACATCCATGGCAATCATGATATTTCTTTTTATTATGGAGTCCAACCTTGAAAATCTTTACTTTATCAATCCAATGCTGAATCAGATTATCTTCACTTTTCTTCAAAATGAGTAAGTAGATAAAAACAATAACAGATTCTGGAAACATGCTAATTCTTTTATAAATGTTTATTGAACCATTTTATATTCATATACAGGATTATTAATTTTGTCAGGGGAGAGGAAATACAGGTCAACCACTTTAAAAAGACACATTTTGAAATATATGGTGGTGGTGGCAGTGGTGGTGGTTGGATATGTGTGTGTGTGTGTGTGTGTGTGTGTGTGTGTGTTGGGAATATAGCCGTGTATTAATCTTGGTTGAAAGGCAACTATGTAATTGTGTTTCTGAAGGCCAGCTTGAATTATCACTTCACAACACAGCTAGCTATGTTACATTCAAACTGTTGGCAATAGAATGAGCTGTAGTCTGATGGCAAACAGAAGATTAAGAGATGCTCTTGGTCTTTGTCAGGATTCCACACTGCAGACTAAGAGAAGGCAAGTGGTGAACAGGTGAATGAATGGTGCCTTCAGTAAAGTCTCAGCCACAAAACCTGTTCCTTCCATCTCCTAACAGCATCCTGCCAATCATCTCACCACCAAGAAATATGTAGAAACTTGGTTTTATTTCTTAAGTGTTTGGTTATCAGGATGGAAGAAAACAACTCCAAAGAAGATTATTCTTAATTATGGAATTTAAGGCATTTAGATACCAAAGTTCAAACAAACTTAGGGGATATGGGCTTTCTCTAAATTCTTTAAATAGCATTATATTCAGGATCCATGTTTAGAATTAGTCTTAACATTTTCTCACCAATAAATGGAATTCCACTCAGGTTGCTCTAACAGATGCAACAGGTGGTATGACTTAGACATGAGAAATGTATTTTCTGGAGGCTGGAAGTCTCAAATCAGGGTCCACAGGGTTTGGTGTCTGGTAAGAGGTCTCACTTGGCTTGTAGACAGAGATATTTGCTTTGTTCTCATATGGCTTTTCTTCTACATGCATGGAGAAAGACCAGCTCTCTGTTTCATTTTTAAGGACACTAAACGTATCAGGTGAGGGCCCCAATCTTATGACCTCACTCAACTGAATTACTTCCTCAGAGGCTCCATCTCTAAAAACAACCACACTGGAGGGTAGGGCCTCAACATATGAATTTGAGGGAAGACACAAACATTCAGTCCATAACAATTAACTAATTTTGTTCTTGTTTTATTAGGACCTTTGCAGATTTTTAAGTAATTATTTCAATTACAGAGTACATTTATGTGTCATAGAACCTGGAACAGTCTAATTAAGTCTATAAGAAATATTACCAGAAATATGATCTTATGGACATAAGAATGTTTGTTTACAACTTCAGACAATTATGGTTTTCTTGAAATACACCCAAGGATATCCCCCCACCCTGGTGTCCATAGACTCTACATTAATAATATTCCAGATGACTCAAATTGTAGCGTGGAACATTACAGAATATCAAGAACTATTCAGTAATGTAATACGGAAAATGTAAAACTAAAACCCAAATAACGACTTCTTTAAATAACCTAATTAATCAACAATTGGCCAACTGACATTAAAAAATGAGTCTTTCTGTTATAAATTCCCAAGATCCCGTCCTGCTGGAATCAATGAAGAATGTGTGGTCATAAAGGAATCTTATTGCATTCTACTAATGGTGCTGATCCAACCCTCATGTGGCAAGAATACCACAATTGGCCGAGTTGTACTTACAGAGGGCAACTTATCTGAAAATATTGCCAGCAAACCTAATTTGACCTTGTTGGCATGGGCACATTGTCACTTGTTTGCTGAAAGTGCACATTTTTTTTAAATGTATTAACCCTATGAAAAATGTGCATGTAGTTCTTCTAGCATGTGTTATTTTTGGTAAAATGAGTCTTAGTTCTGTTATTTATCTTTTTGTCAATTTGCAGATATCTCTATAATAGCATAGTAGAAGCACAAAGTGTAACACATACTGTTCTACTAATTAAAAAAGTATTAACACATTTTACCTTTTGATTAATACGACCTATGGCAAACATACAGAACTATCATTGAGAGTTCTCAACTAAACATCGAGAACTATCTCAATCTTTTCAAATTCATTATACAATGGGCCCCAAGATAACACTTTGAGAGAGCCACTCATGAAAGAGGGAGCAAGCCTTTGATTTAATTCAAATTTCAGAAGATACAAGAAAAGTCTGCAGGACTTACCATAAGCCTATGATAGGCTTAACTATGTATACAGTTCTTATAATAGCTGTAGTAATTCAAAATAGATAAAAGAAACTTAAATATTACAGAAATTCTAATACCACTTCTAAAAAATGAAGTAATTTGGGGCGCCTGGGTGGCACAGCGGTTAAGCGTCTGCCTTCGGCTCAGGGCGTGATCCCGGTGTTATGGGATCGAGCCCCACATCAGGCTCCTCCGCTATGAGCCTGCTTCTTCCTCTCCCACTCCCCCTGCTTGTGTTCCCTCTCTCGCTGGCTGTCTCTATCTCTGTCAAATAATAAAATAAAATCTTTAAAAAAAAAATGAAGTAATTTTAACAATGTTTATAAACGCATGTAATACTGAAGATTACAAAAAAAAAAAAAAAACATGGGCACAGGAGGGTTGGGCACCCTGGGGAAGGAGCTCATTGTGTCTGGAATGAGTGATGTTTCCTGGATGGTCAGAATGCCTGGAATTGCTAGTATGGGACAGTGAGCTCATCCTTTGCTGGCCAGAGTTTTTGTCATTGCGCTTAATTTAGTCAATATGACATCATTGTGTCTCTAGGAGTCAACCTCTGTAGTCACTGGCAAGTTTAGGATGGCCATTGCTCTGTCCATGCCTTGTCTATAACAGCCCTGCTCTAGCCTCTCACACCCACTTACGGAAACTCATAGCAGTAATAATTTATAATATATAAGAAATTGTAATAAAATATGCCTGCACACAAGAAAATTAGAAGCTTAATTTTCTGGGGGAAGTGATACAGATAGGGAATTTACAATAGCTGTCATACGCAATAATGACCTTGGAGAGGTAAGACTGCTTAGATTTTATTTATTACCAGGATCTCACGATTGACTGAAGGGATCATATTTGGGCAAAGGAAATGCCCTTCAGTTCTATTAAATAGTAGGACTTCCAGGAGATCTAATAGCCAGATCTGTAGGTATTTCATCTTGGTCCCCACTGCCTTATATAGCAGGGACCTCCCCTACTCCAACTTAGTGTACTGGAATTCTCCAATAAAAGTGTTACATTAGTAGCTGAGAGGTCAATGGCCCCTGAGCCCCAAAGCTATCCCTGCAACATTTCAACCTTTAAAGACTAAAGCTTCTTGAAAAGCATCATAGCCTTGGGGCGCCTGGGTGGCTCAGTTGTTAAGCATCTGCCTTCGGCTCAGGGCCTGATCCCAGCGTTCTGGGATCGAGCCCCACATCGGGCTCCTCTGCTGGGAGCCTGCTTCTTCCTCTCCCACTCCCCCTGCTTGTGTTCCCTCTCTCGCTGGCTGTCTCTGTCAAATAAATAAATAAAATTCTTTAAAAAAAAAACCAAACCATCATAGCCTTTAGTTCACAAATGAAGCTGGACATGGATCTCAGCAACATCATCACTAAAGTTCCAAACAGATCAATTCACTTAAGCTTCAATTCCCTCGCCTCTAAAAGGAACTAAAGTGAGCATGTGCCCCCATAAATTTTTCCTGAGAGGATTAAATTAGAACATGTCTGCAAGGTACTTAACAGAAGCATGGCATAGAAAAAGTTTAATGAAATCTCAATTATCAAATCAGCCCAGTGTGCATATATGTGCATGCCAGAGTGTGATACTAAGGTTCATCCCAGTGAATTTTTTCTTGGTCACTGCATGGTCGGACATCTATTAGCTAGATTGAGTGATCAAGGGAAGACCAGGTTTGGCTGATCATTAGGGAAACAGTAAAATGCATGCCTGGATAACTTTGGAGAAACTTGATAAAATCTATTCCCCAGTTGAAACTTTGGGAACATACCTCAATTTCCGGAAATTTTCTGGAATTCATCAGGTAGTCACCTGATTGGTGAATCCTGGACCCCACATTATGGAGCTTCACACACCTCCTGGCCTCTCATTTCCTGATCCACTTGAAAAGAGGTGAGTCCATGTGTCTGATTCTGGCAAATGGACTGTAACCCTAAAATGACCTGCTGTATTTTCCTGGTCTTTCTCTCATTCATGTGAAGTAAGAAATCATAGAGTTGGGGGTGCCTGGGTGGCTAGTCCATTGGGCTTCCGACTTGATTTTGGCTCAGGTCATGATCTTGGGGTTCTGGGATCCAGCCCTGCCTTGGGCTCTGTGCTCAGCAGGGAGTCTGCTTGAGCATGCTCTCTCCCTCTCCTACTGCCCTTGCCCCTTCTCTCTCTGTGTCTCTCAAATAAATAAATAAATATTTTTTAAAAATCATAGAGTCAAATGATGGAAGGAGCTCAGGTACCTGAATTTGCCACTTGGAAGAAAGGAATGAAAAATAGTTGATCATAAGCTGGCGTATGCATACTGACCACCTGAGTGTTATTTGAAGGCATTCAAATTTTCCTCACTATCGTTGCAATGATTTTGAGAGAATTTTCTTAACTGATGAGAACTTTGTTTGCATTTCCTCTATAAAGTGTCTTCCTGAAGTTAAGTTAAAAACTTCAATTAAAATTAAGGTATATAATCTCCTCAGGGAGTAAATAGCTGACCAACCATTAAACTATGTGAGAACATTATTGAGTCATGTACACAAATTCGAAGAAAAAAGTGTTTTGTACGTGGAAACCAGGAAGAAAAATAAACCTGGGCTTGTTTGGTAACAGTGGAAATTAAAATCAGGGTCAAAGAGAAAGAGACTTTCAGATCCGAGTTCCTGTTCTGGTGTGCTAGTTAATTCTGCTACTTACATTAGTGATTTAACCTCGTAAGGCCTCAATTCCAAGTGGGTTAAAAAGGAGTCTGGGTAGCTAAGACAGGCAAATGCAATAGAATGTGAAACACCTTAGCATATGTGTATTGAATAAATATGCCTTTCTGTTTCTTGTCCTTTCCTTGAGACAAGATTTCATCAGAAAACAGACAAATAACTAAAAACTTATGATAAGAAACAAAATTATAATATGGTATAAAAGTAATGAGTGGGCGCAATTTTAACAAAATTAATCAGTTGAGTAATACAATTAGTATCACACATAGCTCAGGCAACCACAAGGCCTATCACCTATTAGAGACAGAAGTATTAGCAAAATAATTACAAATAAGTGCATGAGAAAAATGCAGGGAGCAATAAAAATCAGGAAAATTTCACACAATCTAGGGATGTTTCACTCATTTTGATACTTACACTGAAGACTGAAGAATATGCACACGAAGGCCAGATACAATCATCTAAGCCTGGTGAGCAGAATGTGCACAGGCTCAGATTAGAGAGCGTGGTGGATCTGCAGTGGTTAAGCTGAGAGGAGGAAGGGTGTCAGCTCAGGGAGGCATGGTTTGTAAGGTGAGCTCACACAAGGTGTTGGGAGCATGTGAAGGGATTTGACAAGTGCTTTAAGGGCAATGGGAAGTTATCTGTGGTGGACTGCATGATTTGCTCTGATTCTTCACCTCCCTGTGCCCATGCCCTTTGCCAGGTAACTCTGTCGTGCCCACATACTTTATCCCTTGGTTCAGCCATATGACTTGCTTTGGAATGATGTAGAAATAAAGAAGTGTCAGTTTCTGAAGCTAGACCTCAAGAAGCCTCACACGCTCCTTGCTGGGCTCTCAAGCTTCTGTCAACACCATGCAAAATGAGCCCGGGACAGCCTCCTGGTCACAGTAGGTGATGAAAGGTGCAGAGATCAGATTTGTGTGAACTGAGCATTCCCAGCAGAGCTGCCCTAGAGAAGACTCCACCCAGAGAAGATCCCCCAAACCCTCACTGATGCATAGTGAAACAGCTAATCTGCACATACTTGAAACAAATAGCCCATGTTAGCAGAATTCATCCAAACAAGCCATGTCTAGGTCAGCTCCCTGCTACAGATGTGCAAACAGCAAAATTTTACCCCCCTATGCTACGCTACTGAGGTCTTGAGGGTTTTCAGCATTCAGCAGTTGCTAACACTAAAGGCTGTGAATCCAGACAGGTACAAACTTTTTGTACTTTTGAAAGATTATTTTTGATGCAATACCACAAATAAAACAAAGGGGGTCTGATTACAGGCAGGAAAATCATTTAAGAGGAATTGGCCAGCCTATGTTTCAGAAGGAAAGACTAGCGAGAGTTAGGTAGAAAGAAATGCATTGATTTAAGAGCTATTTGAGGTACAGAAGAAAAAAATCAAGGGCTTGATACAGTTTGTATATGATATGTTGACACTGAGGAATGATGAAAAACTCATTTGCTCTTATCTGTGATGTTTACTAAAATGGCGGAGACTTAGATGTAAAAGGTTGAGTCCAGAAGTGATGATGAAATTATAGATGGTTCTCTATATAAAATACGAATAAATCAAATTATCCTGGGAACGTTGTCATAGCAATGATTTTGGAATTGTGGCCTGAGGACAGTTTTGAGAGTCACTCAAGACCAAATGGGAAGACATAAAAATGTCTATTGAGTTATGGATGAAGCTTGAACCAGGTGGCAATACTTTAAATATAACACCAAATCGTCGATTGTGGTATATCTTGATCTGAGGGGATGTATTTTGAGAACTTTGCCGGATAAGCATCTGCATGGTGGGTGGGAGGGGTACCCTGTAGATATATCAACTATATAAAGGGCCTAACATATCTTTCTGAGCTTAGTGTAGAAAATCTTGTTGAAAATATGTTTAGCTTCTAAATATATCTCAGACTTATGTCCCTGATAGAAAAGCAAAATTATGGACAGATTTGGACCCAGGTACTTCAGCCTGGACTGGTCAATCTGTATCCTTAAAAACAGTGTTTCTCAGCCTCAGCACTACTGACATTTGCTGGGGCGGGGCTGTCCTGTCCTGTTTAGCACGAGCTCTGGCCACTACCCACTAAATGCCTGTGGTATCCCCCTTGTTGTGACAACCAAAAACGTCTCCAGACATTGCCAAATGTCATCCTGTGGGGCAATATGGCCCATGATTGAGAAACACTGCTGAAGAAGGTAGGGGATTTTCTAATATTTAAAGTGAAATAACCAAGTAGAGATTTGACAAAGTGTATCAAAACCATGGTAATAATAGTGTTATATACGGTCTATTAATGTTCAGCGAATGTTTATTTTTTGAAGTGTCGATACGAAGTAACTTTCTGGGGCAATGAAAATGTTCTGTATTTTGTTTGAAGTGTAAATTGCATGAATGTACACATTTGTCAAAAGTTACCGAAATGAACTCATGTGATCTGTGCATTTTATGATACGTAACTATGCTTCAAAACTTAAAAATAAAACTTTGTTAGCATTCAAGATAAACTTGAAAGTTGGTCTTTCATTTTCAGCACCAAAATGTGATACAATTTGATCAAGTTCATTCTTGTGTTGCAATGTTTTACCTAATGTTGTTTACTGTTATGTTTAATATACTATATTCATAAAAAAGTTATTTAAATGCATTTGAATATTGTGTTGATTATACATGTAGATGTTTCCTGTCAGGCATGTGAAATTGCTAATAAGAATACTTAAATTCATAAATATAGTTTAATATATTAAAGGAATTTTAATTAACTAGGTTTTAAATGATTTTAAACAGAGTTTAGTCTGTTCAAGTTAGGTTAACTGAACCTTGCTCCAAGCATAAGTAAAGGTGATTTTTAATTCCCTAGGTTAAAAAAAGAATGCATAGCAATTTACAAAAGTTGAAATTTAAAGGTCAGAGGTGCCTGTACTTTTAAATTTTTAACTTTAATAAATTGAAAATTAATGTCAAATCCAATAACTCTGAATAGTTCTTTGTTTGCTCATGGGAAGCATACGTCAAGGGCAAAACCAAAAGAAGCTTTAAGTTAATGAAGACAAAAACACTCAAGGACACAAAACAGACATCACCAAAGATGCGGTGAGACAGCCCTGGGAGCAGCACAGAGACTCCAGGGAAGAGTGTGTAGAAGAGGATGCTGTGGCCAGGGTGTGACGGGAGCAACACAAGAAAGCAGGAAGAGAAGAATTCTCGCGATGCAGAACATTGGTGCCTTTCTGAAAGCCCTTCTAGAAGAGCACATTTCAAGTGAGAAAAGAAATCATCCCAGAAATGGAATACACTAATTTCCAAGCCAGTTACCTTTTCTGTCATTTTTAAAAATATATTCTTACCTTACGCAGTTCAAAATAATAGTAAAGTTTATAATTGACAGTCATCTTATTAATAACCCTACAAAACCAAAGGAAAACTCTTATCACTTTGCCACAGAATCAGGAAGCGGTTGTTTTCATAAATCTCATAACTTAGCAACTACTTGTGACACCAGAATGAAAAATGGGTTTGCCTAGTAAATCATACAGCTTTAGAAAAAAATGTTGACTCCCATAAAACTAATTTCTAAATAAAAATAAAAGCTAAAACACAAGTAGGTAAAAGAACTGTCATACTGATACCTAATTCCTCACGTTTGAATGTAACAGAGAAGTTAATAAAGTCCGTCTATGTATCTATCACCTAATTTATGCATGTATGTGTGTACGTATGTAGCACGTGCGTATCTATCACCTATGTTGACAGTGAATTTACCAAATAATCATATGTGTGGCGGAAGTGTCAAGTCCCATCAGTCCTTTATCCCACCAAAATACTTCTCAAAGGCTTTGATTAGAGTAACGTGTATCAAATCCAGGTTTGACATATCAATAACTGTGTGAAATTGAGCAAGTTGCTTAAATCCTCTACACACTGATTTCTTGAGTACAGTTCTCCTGTGGTGACTTGGGGACTAAGGGGTGTGGTCCCCATACAAGGCTCAGTCGAGGACAGTGCATCCCAGCCTGTGACGTAGACTCCCCCACGGACCTGCCACACCCGACTTGGATGTTCATTTGGTCTCAGAAGAGACCTAGGCACAGGTTTCCTGTATTCATTTTGTTTTAAAATTTTCTCCAGGTGATTCTGATGCAGTGAGTAGAGAATGCTTAATAGGAAAACTAGTACATAGTACATTCTCAGCAAGTGGCAGTTCCCATCATTATCATCATTAACTGTAACACCTGGATTCTGAATGGACTTTTTACATCTAAAGAGCTTGTACTGACCTTGGCAACCAAAAGTAGTCATGAAGGCAAATGCAAAGAAATCACTGATTTTAAAAGGTATTACAAACTTCCTGTTGTAAATAAAATCTCCATTGTTCTATGATAGGGGTAGACTGGGTAACAATTCTATCCAAAAATGTAAATTTTTGGGACAGAGTAAATATCAGATGTGTCTTCCAGATGAATGATTATAATCAGAATTTAAATTCATGTAATTTTGATTAAATTCAGATTACTATAAAAATGTTGCATTTGAAAAAAGGGCTATTAGATGACATTTATCAAAATACCAGTTGTTTTAAAATGTACCTAAGGGGCACCTAGGCAGCTCAGTCAGTGAAGCAACTGACTTTTGGTTTTGGTTCAGGTCATGATCTCAGGGTGAGATTGAACCCTAAATTGGGGTCACGCTCAGTGTGGAATCGGCTTGAGATTTTTTCCCTCTCCCTCTTTTCCCTCCTCTTCCCCTTCTATGTGCTGTACACTCTTTCTCTCTCTCTCTCAAATAAATAAATAAATATTTTTTAAATTAAAAAAAGTACCTAGACAGTCATAATGAAAGTTTTAGTGTTAATAAAAAAATAATAAAGAGATAGCATTGTTCTATGCTACTTAATAGCAATTTATGTACAGCGGACCCATGAACTGTGTGGGTCTGCTAATATGTGGATTTTTTTTTCTTTATAAATACAGAGCAATATTGCAAATGTATTTTCTCTTACGATTTTCTTAACATTTTCTCTTCTCTAGTTTACTTCCTTGTGAGAATGCAGTATTTAATACACATAACATGCAAAACTGTGTTATTGTGAAGGCTTCTGGTCAACAGTAGGCTGTTAGCAGTTAAGTTTTGGAGGAGTCAAAAGTCACACAGAGATCTTTGACTATGTGGGAGCTTGCACCCCCAATGCCGGTATTGTTCGAGGGCCATCTGTACTGCATCTTCCCAATTGGAGAGGATAGTAGCATTCTATCTGTACTGTAACTAGTGCTTATAAGTTAGAAACAAATGAAGAAAACCAGAAATGTAGTGTTTTAAGTTCACTGACAAAATAGTTAAATTCACTGCAAAGCACATGAATTATTAAGCATTTTTGAATTGTCATGCCTTTAGGTTTCTCAAATTTGCTGAACTTTCTTACATTTTGTAAATCCTCAAGACTTCATTTGGAAAATGTGGCATTTCTGATAAACCCAGCCTTCAGCACATATTCTAGGACCATGCAGATGAGGTGTCAATCCTGACCGGCTCTCCAGAGCTGATGAGGACACGACATTTCATCAAGGAGGCATTTGAGGGTGAGGTAGAAGCTCGCTGGAAATGTAAGGGCCATCAGACACTGAGAAAGCCACTTGCAAGTGATTGGCCGCACCAAACAGCTTCCGTTCTGAGGCTCCTGACAGGACCGGGGCATTTCCTATTGCTTCCTTCATTCCATTTTTCTGTGACAGTTTTCAGTTTTGTTGTGATGAAAGGAGTAACTTTCTGAGAAGACTGACCTAAATTAAATTTCTCAATACAGTTTTACCTTTCTGCTGGCACATTATTCAAAGTTCCTAGTTTTATACTGTTTAATACAACAGGGAGAAAACATCTTTATAGTTTAATAATAGCTTCAGTAGTCCTTGAAAAATCGTGCCACCTATTTCTCCTTAATATTTGGGGTGTAGTGGAAGGAAGCACGTGCATTTGAAGGCAGACCCTCTCCACAGTGAGGTTCCCCATCAGCTGTCAACTCAATATTGCACACACTGGTTAATTGATATATATATATATATATATGTATGTATAAATGTGTGTGTGTGTGTGTGTGTGTGTATACACACCAATTATGTCAGGAGAAATCCATTTTGGACAGATAATTTGTTCTACTCTGTATATACAGTTGACCCTTAAACAACATGGGTTTGACCTGTGGGGGTTCACTTATACATGGATTTGTTTCAATAAATATATACACAGTGCTGTCAATGTATTTTTTTTTTCTTATGGTGTTGTAAGAATACAGAAAATAATACATACATACAAAATATATGTTACTCACTTTCTGTTATCATTAAGGTTTCTGGTCAACAGTAGGCTATTAGTAGTTAAGGTCTTAGGGAGTTCAAAGTTATACTGGGATTTTCAACTGAGTTGGGTGGCAGCAGCCCTAACCTGTGCAATGGCCAAGGGTCAAGTATACATATCATTCTCTCCTGTACCTTGCTCCTCCAAAGCTGGGATCAAAACAGTTACAAAGACTGTTTTTCAGACAAGACCCAGATTTCTAGTATACCTTCATAATCCTTTTCCACAGACTTCCTAATTTTTTCCATCTTTATAATAGCTGTATTTTTAGTGTTGTCTTATTTTAAATGGACTTAGATATATGACAAAGGTTTGCATTTTAATTAGGGATTTTCTAAATTATGGACTTTTTGGAAAATTTTACTGCAATTCAGAAAGGGTGTAAGGCAGTTACTTGCTGCAAGTGTCAATTTTTTTTTGCAATTAGAAATAGCAAAAACATTTTTCTGAATCCTAATTTTGTGCCTTAGTTTATCTTCTGAAAAATGGGCCTGAAAAGAGTAACTTCCTCTTAGTTTTGCTATGAAGGTTAATGAGCTTGTTCGATGACAAGCCCAGAGGAGGGACTGGCACAGAGAATACTCAATACACATTAGCCACTATGATGGCGATCCAGCAATAAGCTTGCCAGATGTCTTCACACAGAATGTCATTATTCAAATTTCCCAGATCAAAAGGAGGAAATATTATTCCCACACCTGCCACTTTCCTTCTTCACTCTCTTAGAACATCATGTACTAAGTCACCGGCTTGCCTATCTATATTTTCAAACTCTCATCAGCATAAAATAAATCTTGGCGCCTGGGTGGCTCAGTCTGTTGAGCAGCTGCCTTGGCTCAAGTCATGATCCCAGGGTCCTGAGATTGAGCCCCATGTCGGGCTCCCTACTCAGCGGGAAATCTGCTTCTCCCTCTGTCTGCTGCTCCCCCTGCTTGTACTGTTAAATCTCTGTCTCTCTCTGTCAAATAAATAAATAAAATCTTACAAAAATAAAAATAAAATAAATGGTCACATCAGTGCCAGCTTCATCCATCTCCTGAGCTACCGAGGCCTCCCGGAAGCCCAGGAACTGCTCCAAACACCTCCATCTCCACATACCCCACATTTTAGTAAATTATCAGATGTTCCTTCAGCCAGGGTTTTTGAAATTTAGGTTGGCTGTTTCTTATTTTATTTTATTTTATTTTATTTTATTTTATTTTATTTTATTTATTTGACAGAGAGAAAGACAGCCAGTGAGAGAGGGAACACAAGCAGGCAGAGTGGGAGAGGAAGAAGCAGCCTCCCAGCGGAGGAGCCCCATGTGGGGCTCGATCCCAGGACCCTGGGATCACGCCCTGAGCTGAAGGTAGACCCTTAAGGACTGAGCCACCCAGGTGCCCCAAGGTTGGCTGTTTCTTATCCAGGTGTGGGCACGAAGCAGTATGTAAGGCAGGTGAGGCCCTGCTTTTATGGAACTTGTACCTAGTGGAGAGAGAAGTCAGTGAATAATAAATCTGATTGTGTCAGCTGGAGCCTGGAGCGATGGTAGAGTGGAGAGGGTCTCAGACAGAGTTGTGGGACCATCCCCATGGTTGCACTCACTCTACTGGGACACAGCATCTTGCTGTTAGATTTCTCAGGTATAAGGAAGGGACCAACCCATCTTTTAAGACCCAGGGGACACATATAAGCTGTGGCTCCATTAAGAGAACTTTCCCCAGGTTTGAGGGGAGGGAAAATAGCCCATTCCCACACTATGAGTTGGAGACTCACCACTCATGAATGAATTTCTGCAAAAACTACCCCCAGTCTCCTATTCTGAATTCATGAGGGTCTGAGAATCAAAAAGCCAGATTTGGTCCTTTTGATTGTAGTCCTGCAAGGTAATCTCACGCCTCATTTTGCTATGGAGAAGTAATTTGTGTCGATTGTCTTAGAAGTTCAGTCAAGGGGCACCCAGGTGGCTCAGTCAGTTAAGCATCTGACTTCAGCTCAGGTCATGATCTCAGGGTCCTGGGATTGAGCCCTGCATTGGGCTCCCTGCTCAGCAGGGAGTCTGCTTATCTCTCTCTGCCCCTACCCCCTGCTTGCGTGCTCTCTCTCTCTCTCAAATAAATAAATACGTCTTTAAAAAAAAGAAATTCAGTTAAAACTGAAGCAGAAAGAGTGCAATTTTCACCTCCTGTTGTATAGGCATTGACTGTCCCTAAAGACCTTAGAGAGGAAGCAAGTCACTCAGGCTAAAGAGTCATTTCACTTTGGGAAACTGCAGACAGAAAAAGGTTGTTTCTCTTATTCTTTTTGTTTTTGTTTTGTTTTGTAATGCAAAAATAATGAACAGCCAACAGCAGATGAACTGTAGTCTAAAGAGCGAGGTACACAGCAGAAGTTCATAGAACTCAGATATTTTATTTTATTTTATTTTTTTAAAGATTTTATTTATTTATTCGACAGAGATAGAGACAGCCAGCGAGAGAGGGAACACAAGCAGGGGGAGCGGGAGAGGAAGAAGCAGGCTCATAGCGGAGGAGCCTGATGTGGGGCTCGATCCCGTAATGCCGGGATCATGCCCTGAGCCGAAGGCAGACGCTTAACTGCTGTGCCACCCAGGCGCCCCAGAACTCAGATAATTTAAAAGAAGACTTTCTCAGACCTAGTATTTTTCCCAGGAAAATGTTTGTTTGAACTCTTTATTGGGGTACAGATGGAAACTAATGCCAATGCCTCACACATATCTGCAGTTAACCCAGAATTAGGCATACCTGACTTTCTTTCCAATCTGTATGTGCTTCTTGTATATTTAGTTCACTTTTTTTTTTCCAACCACCCATACGACTTCATAAACTATCTAAGGAAAAAGTGCAAGACTTTTCTCTTTCTTTCTTTTTCTTTTTTTTTTTTTTTTTGCTTTAGAAGTTTGTCTAGAACAGTCCCTGCTAACTATCAACAAGAAGATTTCAGGAAATCAGAAACCTGGTTGAATTTTACATGTAATGCATGACAAAAAATCAAGTATCTGGAAATTTCTAGGAGCTAAAATAAATTATCCAAAACTATAATAGTATCCCTGTAAGTGCTGACTCCCTGACTCCACTTTACAGGGCTGAGCAGAGTGGAAAGCAGCCAACACAAGGGAGGAAGGGCACTTCTTCAGACATTCAAGTGAGTGAACAACCCTCTACCTTATTGACACATTGGCTGAAACTAAAATTTGTCCCGTAGCATCATGGCCATCAAGTGATACTCAAAGCAAACATAAAAAGACTATGCTTTCCACGTGAAAACATTTGAAGAGTATTATTGTACAATGTATAAAAATTCAATCCATAAAACATTGAAGGAATGTTTGAACTGTTTTAACATGACTTGTTATAATTTATGTGTCACCTGTATTGCATTAATTTAAGTGCAAAGAAGAAAAAATAAAAGACATGGAGACACCTTAATCCCACCCTAGTGGTGGGATTAAGAATGAATCCATTAGGCGAAAACCAGCAGATTTCACTGGCTGGAAAACATGATTTGTGAAGATTATAGTGATGGAGACATTAAACCTGAATAGAGATATGATTATGGAGGGATGTGTGCAAACTTAGATTTTGGCTTTTCAACTTTTTTACCAGTGGAGTTCTATATCCAATTTGTCACATTTGCATGCTCCAACACCCAAGATATGAAATACCTCCTTCTTTGTGAGGAGTTCTGAAGCTCCTACTATTTTCTCTTGTAGGCACAGTCTGGCTTCTCTTTGTCCTCATTTCCTCCGTACTGAGTGATAGGTTTCCGAGTTAATCTGGACTATGGGATCATTCAGAATGTGTGCCCTTATTTTTTTAAGATTTATTTATTTATCTGGGTTGGGGGAGGGGCAGAGGGAAAGGGAGAGAAAGGAATCTCAGACTCCTTGCTAAGCATGGAATTGGACATGGGGCTCAATCTTATGACCCTTAGATCATGATCTGAGCTGAAATCAAGAGTCAGATGCTCAACTGACTGAGCCACCCAGGCGACCCAGAACACGTGCCTGTATAATTCTGAATCACTGTTATAATTTTTACATATTTACACTCTTACTGCAAATTATTACATTGGTATAGCATTTATATTTCTTCATGTTAAACAATGCATGCTATTTACTGAAATTTGGACAATAGACAAGTATTGAAAAGAAAAAAAAACATAAAATTCTACCACCTGAAACAAATAATGTCAGCATTTTGATGCATTACCTAATGTTCTTTTTTCTACGCATATATGTACATAGATTTATTTTATTATAAAATTGAAATCATACCCTATATACAATATTTGTTCCTTGTTGGTAAATTACATAATTCCTAATTATTGAGCTAATATAATAACAGTGCAACAAATACTATTATATGTCAGTCTTGTGTATCTCTGATTACTATTTAGAAGCATTTATCCTGGATGTCATTAGGAAAAACTATAACAATTTTATTACTTTTAATACATCTAGCCAAATATATTTCAAAGAAGAAGGGCTCTGGGAAAAAACACATTTCCATTTTAAAGTCATCACTTCTAGAACTTTACATCTCCCAGGAACAGACTGTGAAGGTAAAGAACCCTGCCCCAGGGGCTTGCTGTGTTCCACGGGAACTCCAAAAAGAAAATGAAACTACATTCTAATCATCAGAAACTGTCAGGGAGGGAAGGAAGGCTATTTTAGAACACACCATGAAATAAATGAGTTTTCATGAATGGATAGACATCATTTACCTTTCACATTCCAAGGATAGCCGGTGATGCGAGCTGAGCTTGCACACTTCGTGCCGTTTGTTACTACGTGCAGGGAGGCACCGATGGTAGGACGTTCCTGGGCTGTCAGTCTCCTTGTTGGCAAGACTCTGTGCCTGACTTGGTTGAAGACTCATTCCATTAGTCAAAATAATTAGCTAAAGGAAAATTCCATTGAGTCTGTCCCTGAAAGGGTCTGTGAAATCAAGAAGTGATAGAAAGAGCGTATGGCTGACTGCCTCTGAGCAAAGTCTGCCGTGCCCATCATTTAAAACCAATGAGAAACGAAATGTAGAAATGTAGCTGCAGACAAAATCCCATGTTTCTGGGCACAGTTGCTGTCAGTCCTTCTTTCCGTCCTTCTCAAGGTTCAGACACTGCAATAAGTTGGAGCTCTGGCTCTTTTCAGCTTCTCTCTGAGTCACGTTTCTCTAAAGTTCTCATTTGTACTTGATTCCCTCCTAAATCTGTCGCCCAGCTTGGTACTTGGTGTCATAATTATCAGAGGAGAAACTGGATGGAGAACCCCATTCCTCCCTTTCCTCTTTCCACTTTACTGGCTGTCTTACCTTCAGGCAGGTCTCAAGCTTGTCTCTAGCACCACTTTGACCAGATTTATCTGAACCACCTCTTCTCAGCGGAACTTCCGAGGTGACCTCCCGCCTGATCCCTGACAGTCTGTTACAGAAGCCGCCAGTGTATTTTCCAGAAAGCATGGTGACACATAAACTCATATATTTGCTCATCTGTTGCTTAATCTATTCCAGTGGCTCCTCCTTGCATTTCTAACAAAACTCAACTTTCTTTCAAAAACCGTATTCCTTCCAGACTCTGATAACATCTAAACCTCCTCTCCTTTCCATCCCTTCAGACTTCCCCTGGGTCTCAGGCTCCAGCACAGACTCTTGTTTTGCCTGGAATCCCCTCCATATGGACGATTCCTCTCCCTCATCTGTTTCTGAGCAAGCTCACCCCCACAGAGTAGATTGGAATTACCCTCTCGTCTAATTCTCTCTTTATTTCTTCCTTAGAATTTACAGAAGGTTTTAATATTATTATTATTATTATTATTATTATTTTCTCTTTAGTTCTGTTTGTGTCACCCTCTCCATGCTTTATGGGATAAGTCTTCGTCAATTTTTCTCTGAACCCTAATACATAATAGAAACTCAATTCATAAATGACACAGCACATCTTTATTGAAAGAAATGCTGCATCAGTAAACTCTTAGAGCTCGGACTTTAACAATGTACCTTTTTATATTATTGACATTTTAAATCTGTTTTAATGTTTCCTACTAAGTTTAAAAAACTGAAGTAACACAGAAAGGAAGTTAAAGCCAAAGCAAAGTAAAAATTGTCTTATCATCAGAAATAACCATCATTAACTTTTGGTGAATATCTTTCCTGACATCTCTCTTTAGAATGATGCACATAGTTCAGAAAATAGAGTGAGGATCACACTGAATATTTCTCTCAATATAATCTATTAAATTTATTTTTAATTTGTTCTCACAAAAGAAAATGAACCGAAGTTCAGACTGAAGGACTTGAATGACTATCGAATGTGTCTTCACCACAAAAATATATTGTCCAGAGAGTCATCTGTTGTTAACAAAAATATTTAAAAGCAATAAAAATGGGGAATAGTGATCAGACGAAGGATTTATTATAGCAGAAGATAGATGCAAATATTATATAGTAGAAACTGAAAAGTTATCTTTTCAATTTTTGAAGAAACACAGCCAGAACAAAGAGAAGGGAACCTTACAGAGAGAGCTGACTGGAACAAGAGACCAAGAGAGAGACAAGGAATAAATGGAAGGAGATAGGCACAGTTGTGAAATGGTTTGCATTCTGTTAATGACAAGGAGGATAGCCAAGAACAGTGGCTAATTGTATCTTAAAATTTCTTTGGTTTAGTAGGATTTAATCATTGGATTTTTTAAAAGGTATTTTACTGTTATTTTCCCCCAGGGTTGGTTGGTTTGGTTGGTTTGGTTTGGTATGAGTGTTTGAGAATGTCTGTACCTTTGTTATGCTGCTGGGTATAAAATGTGGATCCAACTTATCTTCAATATCTGGCTAGGTTTTCTTCTGATATTAAAAATTTCTGTAGAGAAATCTAGAAGTTGATTCTATTTTATATGCAGCTTTCTCTTGGTCTGGTTCCCTGAAGAATTATTCCTGTAATTTTGAAATTAAATTATTTAAATATTACTCACATGTTGGGTGGGGTTTTTTGTTGTCGTTATTTGGGAGAATTTTTTCTTGTGCTCATTCCACCTGCAGATTCAACTCTTCCTTCATATTAAGGGAATTATCCTAAATGAATTCTCTGTGGTCCAGTTTGTGAGTTCTCTCTATTATCATTTATACATCAGTATGATAATAGCAGATTTTAAAAATGGGAATCCATGGTTATAGAATTCTTGAAAACATAAGCATTCAGAACAAAAGTAAGTGTTGTTGATGGAAAACCAGAGTCTCCTCTTCCCAGCCTCCCCCTCTGCCTCCCAGAAATAATACTATTATCAGTTTGACATTTATCCTTTTGCCTCCTATTTACTTTCAATATATATATGTACTCTTGAAAATATCTAGTGTTTCTTATTTTCAACTTTATTGCATTTAGCAAAAGTTCTGTCATGTTTATAAGGCTGTCTTTCCTTGCTTTCATTCAGCAGTATCATCAGAATGTGTGTTGGTACATGTAAGTCTAACTCAGTGGTTTTGACTGCTGGGCAGTTCTATGTATTTTAATTTACCAGGACATTTAGGGAGACATTTAATAGAGGACATCAAGTTTGTTTACAATCTATACTATTACAATACTCAATAAATATGCAGGTAGATGAGAGTTTCCCTATGATAGAAACAGTTCTGGAATTAATGTCATAGGGAAATTTTACATTTCAGTAGATCTTCAAAATTCTCTTCCAAATAGGTCTACCATATTTTATTTCTGCCATAGGACTACCTTTATTTCAAATTCTTCTCTAAACTGAGCAAAGTATTGACCCCCTTTATATCCAGTTCTGTTTTCCAAGGTTTCAGTTATTCCCTTGTCAGTGCACATGATTTGACATGATTGACAATCATGATTGACATGATTGTCAAAGCACATGATCTTCCTTCAGAGGAATCCTCAAAAGGTCAGTAGCAGTCTGCCTCCACATCATGATGCCTACGTCATTCACCTTGCCTCATCCTCATCGCAGGGGCACTTTATCGTACATCATCACAAGTAGAAGAGTGAGTACAGGACAATAAGATTTGGAGAAAGAGACCACATTCACATAATTTTTTATTACAGTATATTGATACAACTGTTCTATTTTATATTACTTATGGTTGCTAATCTCTTACTGTGACCAATTTATTAATGAAACTTTCTCATAAGTATGTGTGTATAGGAAAAAAACGTAAGTATATATAAGGCTGTCATTGTTTCAGGCATCTGCTAGGGTCTTGGAATATATCCCCCACAGACAAGGTGGGCAGGGGACAACTGTATTATCAGATGTCCTAATATTTTCTTTATTTCACAAACTGGGTGGCTTCAAAATTTAAAAATAAATTTAAAAGAAAAATAAAGTATAATATAATATAATATAATATAATATAATATAATATAATATAATATAATAATACAATTGTGTTATTCTCTGACACTTCTGGAGATCAGAAGTCCAAAATTCAAGGTGTCTGCAGGGTTAGTTCCTTCTGGAAGCTCTTCTGATCTTGCTGAGTCTGCCCTCTTTGTTTCTAACTCTGAAGCTTTGACATCATGTTCTTGTTTCTCTGTCATCCTTATTTTTCCAGTCTCCTTTTTTTAAGTTTTATTTAAATTCCAGTTACTTAGCATACAGTGTAATATTAGTTTCAGGTGTACAGTATAGTGATTCAACATTTCCATACATCACCCTGTGCTCGTCACAAGTGCCCTCATTAATCCCCATCTCCTATTTCACCCATCTCCCACCCCCTCCCCTCTGGTAACTACCAGTTGGTTCTCTATAGCTAAGTCTGTTTCTTGGTTTGTCTCTCTCTTTCTTTTTTTCCCCTATACTCATTTGTTTTGTTTCTTAAATTCTACATATGAGTGAAACCATATGGTATTTGTCTTTGTCTAATTTATTTAGCTTAGCTCAATACTCTCTAGCTCCACCATGTTATTGCAAATGTCAAGAGCTCATTCTTTTTTACGGCTGAATAATATTATATATATAGATATATAGATATAGATATGTATACATATATATAGGTAGATATCTATATATATATATATATCACATCTTTTTCTTATTTTTTTAAAGATTTTATTTATTTATTTATTTATTTATTTATTTATTTATTTATTTAAACAGAGAGGAAGAGAGCACGAGCAGGGTGAGGGGTAGAGGGAGAGGGAGAGAGAGAATCTCAAGCAGACTCCATGTAGAGTGGGGAGCCCCATGTGGGCCTCGATCCCATGACTGAGCTGAGATCCCATGACCTGAGCTGAAATCATGAGTCAGATGCTTAATGGACTGAGCCACCCAGGTGCCCCTACCATAGCTTCTTTATCCTTTCATCAGTCAATGGACCGCTGGGCTGCTTCCTTAATTGGGCTAGTGTTGATAATGTTGCCATAAACATCGGTGTTCATGTGTCCCTTCGAATTAGTATTTTCATATTGTTTGGGTAAATACCTAGTATTGCAATTGCTGCATTGTAGGGTAGCTCTGTTTTTAGCTTTTTGAGGAACCTCCATACTATTTTTCAGAATGGCTATACCAGTTTGCATTCCCACCAACAGTGTCTCCCGTCTCCTTTTTAATTTCATTCAGTTGTTTCATCAGTTTTGTTTTTGTTTTTAATTCTTGAGATTTGTTTCCTTTTAAACTTGCATCATTGTTAGAGTTTCTATACTTGAGGCCCTTGGAAATTTCTTTTTCTTTTCCGGGGTTATATTTTCTTCATTAGCCTCTCTGCCACTTGTATGTGGCATCATAGTTTTTTTGTTTGTTTGTTTGTTTGTTTGTTTGTTTGTTTTTTGGGGAGTTTTTTGGTTTTTTTTTTCCCCCTTCTGAGGAGTATTTTACTTTCTGTGATGCCTTTTCAACTTTTTCTGTTATTGTTCAATGTGGGAAGGTGTATTGTCTCAAAAGGGTGGGAAATTCTACCTCATTATTACCTTACCTCTGCTGCATGAGACCCATTTGCCTTTCGTTTTGCCCAGTTTCATTTGCTCTCTCCCCTTCCCACCTTCCCTCTCTTGATCTCTTTCTTAGTCTCTCTCTCTGATTTCCATGCATGCACATTTAATTGTTCTTTTATCTTTTCTATTTTGAAAAGTTTATAGGTACATGACGTTGAAAGAATAATACTTAGAGCAATCCTTTCCTTTATAGCTCTCCCTTTCTCTGGATCTCTCACCATACATACACTGTTTGCTGAAATATTTTTAAATAAGCTGCAGAGGATATGCTGCCTTAATCTCAACTATTTCTGCATGCATTTTCTGGGTAAAAAGACACTTTCCTCTCTAACTGCAATACCATTACCATGCCGCACCCAAGAAATTAATTTTGAGTCTGTCCTACCCCCTGATAAGCAGCCCACACTTAAATTTCCCAGGATGCCCACAGAATGCTTTTCACGGCTCCGTCTTGTGTGGTCCCGGAACCCAGCTGGTGCTCACGCACCGTGTGTGAGCGCTGTGTGTATCCAGTCTCTGTTCATGTCATTCCCATCCCAACCAATGATTTTGTTCTTTCAGGACATCGACATTTTTAATGAGTCCTGGCCAGTTTCGTTATAAATTGTCCCAAAATTTGGATACAAATTTGGATACAAAACATCTACAGAGTAGACGTTTCCTTTTGTAATCTGGGTGATAATACTTGGAGGATGCCAGGCTCTCCTGCTGACAACACATATTCACCCAATGGCTCTTGGATCTTCTCTGCATCCATTATTATACTATGCCACAGGTTAGAAAGATTTCACATAGCAAGTGAGAAAATAACTTTCCAACTCTATGCTTCCTATGAGGTGGGAGTTTTATGTAAGAAGTAACTTTGTGTAATATAAAAAGAAGGGAATTGGGTTGAGTATAAAGGGAAATATATAAAAGTAGATTGACAACAAACTGATAATCACTGAAGCTAGGTGATCGGCCCATGTTGATTTATTACAATATTTTATCTACTTATATCTATGCTCATATTTGTTTGTTAGTTCAATACGTTAAAATGCATTATTCAGGGCACACGGGTGGCTCGGTCCTTTAAGCAACCAACTCCTGATATCAGTTCAGGTTGTGATCTCAGGGTCCTGGGATTGAACCCCGTGTTGAGCTCCACAGTCAACAGAGGGGTCTGCTGGAGAATCTCTCTTTCCCTCTGCCCCTCCCCCTGCTTGCTCTCTATCTTTCTCTCTCCCTCTCTTTCTAAAATAAATTTAAAAATATATTTTTAAAAAATGCATTACTCTCCTGGCTTTACTGTTCAAACTGTACCTAATTTATTATTCTTTTTTTTTATGTGCACTTTGATGTCATCCTTTATGACTCCCAAAATAACATTTTTGGTATTTTATGTGTGTCACATTAAAAAGTAATTACCCAGGGAAAATTGACACCTACATGATGTTGGGTCATTCTATCAAAGAGCACAGGTATCTTTCTATTTGCTCAAGTCTTTTGTTGTGTTTTTTCAGGGCTGTTTGGGGTTTTCCTCCTGTGATCTTCACACAATTCTTAAATTGATGCCTAAATTTTTATTGTCTCCTCCCCTCGTCCCTTCCTTCCTCCTCCTTCTCCTATTTTTCCGTTATTTTAGATGAAGTTGTCTCTGCTACTATTTTTTTCTCTTTGATAGTTCCACACGGAAATGATCTTTATTTTATAATGCTTTAAGCACTTTTTAAATTCCTTTTATTCACGTTGTGGTTCCTTTTCCTTGACTTCCAGTAATATCCTCTGGAATACGAACAGATTCAATCCTTTCTAATTGTGTGCCCTCCTCTGACTGATTCGGTTGCCATTCCTAAGACAGGGTAAGATAGGAGAGGAGCAGCATATGTCCTTGCACGCCCCTAGTGCCCCTAGTGAGAATGTGTCTGTTGTTTCCCCATTCCATTTCGTAAGATGATGTCTTTAGGGATATTTCTCTGCTACATTATAAAGAGTGTACACAAACATTTGTAGAATTTGAGGAAAGGAGAGAGGGGCAGACAATGAAACGTCTTTATTTTAAAGTTTGTGGCATTAAGTGTATTCTCCCTTGGTTGTGACTTGAGAAGATATTTTCTCTTTTCCTTGTGTTTTATTTGCTGTGCAGTTTAAAAAAAAAGGCAATTCTTAAATAAAAGGAAAATTAATGTAGTGACCCACCAAACTAAATTTGTTTCACTTTTAAAACATCCTACTGAAGCATTACATGCATAAAATGTGCAAGTTTGTGAAATTTTATACTATGAACCTGCTCATGGAACCAACACCAAAGTAAAGTATCAGATCAGTGCTGATGTCCCAAAAGATTCCCCAAAGTTTTTCTTTATTTACTGCCCATCCTCACTGCTCTCACAAGGCAGATAGAGCATAGAATAATTTGACTTGTTTTCTACATTAGATAAATGGTATCATAGCACCTGTATTTTTGAGTGGTCTAGCTTCTTTTGCTCAGCAATATGCTTATGAAATTCACCCATATTTTTGAATATAGTGTAGATTCTAAATTTTTATTGCATATATAGTATTCCATTGCATGACTATACTACAACTGACGTTCATTCATTCTTTTGCCAGTTTTTCTTTTTTTTTTTTTAATTTTTCTGACCGTTGCGTCCTTGTGTTTGCTTACTATTTGGATCTTTATTTTGTAACTTGAAAAGAGGATTCTGTGATCTGTCTTCAAACTGTCATCCTTACCAGACATTCTGCCCTGCATTTTTGAAGTTTTGCTTAGGGTGAAACCCAGGGGGAATTCAAGGAATTCCTTCAAGTTGTAATGAATGAGAAGAGTAAAAATGGGGTTGATGATCGGGGGAGTGTGGCTGACCAGATATTGTCACAGACTTAATTACAAAGGACCTTAAGGAGTTCAACTAGTAGCCAGGACCAGATGCAAATGGACTTGTTAGCCCCATAGTGGCAGATGAGGAGAGCACATTCCACTGCCCGATTACAGGAACTACAATTACAATGTAGACTTGCTTTTATCTCTTGTATGTGTATGTGATGGTAATAAATAAAACAACAAACCGATGCCAATATTTCTTACCATATCATTGACATTATACTCAATTATTCTGGATTCTAGGTGGACAATTATTTTAAATTTTATGTGTGTCCTGGTTTCTAGTCAGTTGTGTCCAGAAATGTAATAAAGTGAATTTAGAATCCTGTGTTTTATCATTAGCTCTGACACTTAGTAGCTGTGTAAATTTGACCAAGTTATTTATCTTTGCAATAAAACATAAAATATCCTAAGGGCAAGCAATTAATCTTTTAGTGTTTAACTGAAAGGTAAATGCTTATAAATGTCTAATGAAATAACTCATAATATTTTCTGCATGCTCATTGATGCTTCTGGACTAATATATCAAAATTAGTTGATACTGAAAGGAGTTCATGGAGGTTTTAACTGGTGATAACATTCTGTTTGACTTCAAATATAATGGGAATAAGATATCCTGAAGGTTAGGAACTTAGGTTTGTGAAAAATATGAAATACCTAAATTTGTGAATAAAATTGAAAATCCACAGAAGCTTATTAACAGGTTTATTTAAAAATATTACAGCCTAATCATTTAGTTTCTACTACCATGCTTTAGTATATATTTAGAATTTTTAAAAACCTTATATATATTAAAAATAATTAAATTAGGCCTCAAATTTATGACACCATTTCATGTCAAATTATAGTTCCTAAAGAACTTTTATCACCAGAATATTGATTAAAGACACTAAACTAACATCTTCAATACTATAAAATATAAAATGCGGGAATTCCAATTTATTTAAATGAAATACAGAGGACTATTGAGAAAATTCCAAGGGGAATTTTAAATTGTGGCATGCCAGAAGAATCTCATTGCAGGTGTTTTTCATTATAATCTTGGCACAGCTGCTTATATTTTTAGTATTTCTGAAAGGGATAGGTGGCTCTACCTAGAGCTGCCATCACGTGGTATGCCGTGATGCTCTACAGTGGGTAGAATTTTATGATTTTTCATCCATATATCCATAGGGGTGTGTGTGTAAAAAAGCAGAGAATGGAAGAGTTTTTGTTTAAACGGCTAACAGCAAAACAATTGAACACTCTTTCTCTTAAGCCCGTGTTGTGGAGATACTCAAGTATCTTAAAACCCATTCTCAGCTGTTTAATTTAAAAGGCTGAAGAATATTAAGAAGCTGTCATTTAGGCTGAACTGCATGACTTCTCCATCAACGAATGCTGTTTTATGGTGAAAAAGAAATCAGCAGTAGCAGCAACAACAACAAAAATAAGCTTTAAAAAAAACGAAAAGGCTATAGATAACAGAGAACAAATTGATGGTTGTCAGAGGAGAGGGTGGGGGGGATGGGTAAAATGGGTGAAGGCGAGTGGGAGACGCAGACCTCCAGTTATGAAGTAACATGGTTAAGTCCCGGGAATAAAGGGCACAGCACAGGGAATATGGTCAACGGTATTGTAATAGTGACAGAATAGTGAACAGTGAAAATAGTGAACAGTGAACAAGGTAGCTACACTTGTGGAACATAACATAACGCATAAACTTGCGGAATCACTACGTTGTACACTTGAACTAATGTAACATTGTGTGTCAACTATATCCTAATAAAAAATAAAAATAAATAAATTTAAAAAATGGAAAGTCTCTTACAATTTTCACTATCACATTTATTGACCTAAACTTGATATTCCATTTTAACACATCATATTAAAATAACAGAAAATAGGGAAAAAAAGTAGGGAGGGAATTAAAGAAATAAAGGGTATTTGGATCAAAATGGGAAGAATTTTAAAATTATTAATATCTAAAATCATTTTTGTCTTTGGAAATATTGTTAGAGATTGTGAGAGAGAGAGAGATTTTGCAGGTGGGCTTCAGTATGGAAACCTGGTGTTCTGACTTCAGGATGCACAAGAATAATCCTAATTATAGAACGAGAGCTGATTTCCCAAATTTGACCCATGATGAGGTCTGGGCATCACTGGAGAAAAATGGTTTGGAAATTGTGTTCCAAATAATTCAGGGTTTCCATGGCGATGTCTTCCGAGCATTTCAAACCATTTCACTGGTTTGAACATAAGGAAGCCAGGGTGTGGCCCTACACCCCTATTCTCCTTAAAGAAAGCCTATTTTTTCTCTGCTTTGTACATTGGGACTCAGTATACAGTTCTATAATCACTAAACAACAACAACAAAGAAAGGAACCACTATTGTGGAAATCGGCAGAAAATATTTCAGTGGTCAAAACCTTTCAAATCACTAACTTCAATGGAAGTACTTTGAAATCTGAACACAAAAGTATATCATAAAGGTCTCTTAAAAGAACCTATAAAAAGGTGTCCCATGGTTGCTGCAGTTGAAGAAAGATACAAGGTAACTGGAGAAGCTCACAATTGGAGTGACGGAGGAGTGCAGAGGTTTCCCGGATTAGACCTGTCTGTCACGGGACGCCTGCGCCCCAGATACAGCTCTGCCCGCGCGTTTCCAGCACCTCAACCAGACCACCTGGCTTGTATTCTGTTACATTCAGATCCGTGCAAATCAATTAATGTATACTCTCATCCTTAAAAACAGGGATAAGAACAGTGCAGGCATTTCTGCTCTACACATTTCTGAAAGAACATTGGCTTCTGAAAAAAAAATAATAAAATGCACTGATTTGAATAGTTTCAGGGCGATTTAGGGGTAGAACATGCAACTTTGTAACCAAAGCAAAAACCTGAACAAGCCGGCCGCTCAGTTCAGGGGAGTGCTGCCTTTGGGGATATTAGAAATGCCCCCCCAAAAAACTAGAATGTAACTTCTGTTTGCAGGTGCTGAGACCACCCAGATGGAAGTGGGATTCTGAGGGTAGGAGGAAATGCAGCCTGCTCTGAACCTACAGTTAAGCAGTGCTGGGGGGCATCCCTTTGGAAAGGAGGCCCTACATACAGATGCCTAGTTTTATTTTTCACAGCTTTTGTTGCATAATTGACTTGTGATTAAGTGTACATACCTATAGTGTATAACTTAGTAAATTCTGATGTGTGTATACACCTATAAAAATAGTACCAGACCCAAGATAATGAACATACCCATTACCCCAAAAGGTTTCTCATACTCTTTTATAAACCATCACTCCTGATGCACCTTCCTTCCCAAGCACCTACTGTCATAATTTCTGCACAATGGATTGATTTCCATTTTATACTGTTATATTCATGTAATAGATAGGTTTTTTTCCTCTGGCTTCTTTTCCTCGGCATCGTCATTTTGAAATGCATCCATATTATTTTGTGTATTAACTATCTTTTCCTTTTATTTCTATGTAGAATTCCATTGCATTAATGCACCGTAGTTTATTAATTTACCTGATGATGAACATTTTGGTTGTTTCAATTTTTTGGCTATTAAAAATAAAATTGCTATGAATAGTCACTCAAAAGTTCTGGGGCACCTGGGTGGTTCAGTCAGCTGAGCATCTGACTCTTGGTTTCAGCTCAGGTCATGATCTCAGGGTTGTGAGATCGAGCCTCATGTCTGCTCCAGGCTCAGCGGGGCATCTACTTTATATTCTCTCTCTCTCCCTCCTCCCCCAATAAATTAATAAATCATAAATTTTTTTATCAACATACGCTTTATTTAATCTCAGATAAATAGTGGAATAGATTATAGAATAACCATATACTTACGTTTTTGAGAGACTGTCAAATTATTTTCCAAACAGTTGCACCATTTTATACTTTCATAAATGGTACATGAGAGTTTCAGGTCCTACAGAGCCTCTGCAACACTTGGAATGCTCATTCTATTTAATTTTTGCAACTTAATAGGTGGGTGATGACAAAGATCTTGCTGTAGCTGGAGACTTCAACAACTTTCTGTCAGTAACTGATCAAGCAAGCAGACAGGAAACCAGTAATGATATAGGCAACCGAACTGCAGTAAATTAAGCAATATTTCCCATGGGTCAAAGTAGGAGTCTGTCAAGAGAATAATAACAAAAAAAAAATGAACTAAACAAAGCACAATTTATCAAAATTTGTGAAACGCAGCAAAAAGAGTGGTATATCTTTTTTCATCCTTTTACCTTTAACCCACATGTTTATAATAAGTTTTTATGACGTAGATATGTGGGTCTTGATTTTTGAACTACTCTGAGAATTTCTATTTTAAGCTGTCGGGGCACCTGGGTGGCTAAGTCAGTTAAGCGACTGACTCTTGATTTGAGCTCAGGTAGTGATCTCCGGGTTCTGGGATCAAGCCCCCTGTCGGGCTCTGCCCTCAGCTTGCAGTCTTCTTGGCATTCTCTCTGCCCCTCTCCCCACTTGCTCTATCTCTCTCTAAAATAAATACATAAAATATTTTAAAAAATATAACTAAACTGCTATTTTAGACTATTCACATTGAAAGTGACTATTAATACAGTTAAATTAAAAATATGTCATCTTGGTAACTATTTACTATTTATATTTCATTTTATATTTCATTGTATTTGCTTTTTGCTCCTTTCCTTTTTATTTGCTTTCTTTGGTTTTAATTGAGCATTTTCTATGATTCCTTTTTCATTTCTCTTTGCATATAATTTATACTTCAATTGAAAAATGTTAATAGTTGCTGTAGTGTTCACAATATATATTTTAAAATAATTTA
This sequence comes from Ursus maritimus, assembly GCF_017311325.1. Lineage (NCBI taxonomy): Eukaryota > Metazoa > Chordata > Mammalia > Carnivora > Ursidae > Ursus > Ursus maritimus. The sequence continues at coordinate 99,930,122 of NW_024425563.1, forward strand.
GGTCCATTTTCAAATAACACTGTATCACTTCATGTACAGTTGACACATGGGAAAGCAGAGTATTTCCCATTTCTCCCCTTCCCTTCCGGAATCATGAAGGGATTTTGCTCTATTCTTTACGATGAGGAACTTTGGGGCTCCCAGAAGTAAAACTCACAAACTGCGGTCCCTCATTCTAGACCACCACCTGCCTCTCTGGAGCGTTTAGCTCTCACACTAATCCACACTGCTTTTCTAGCAATCCTACAACTGCAGGGCAGGTGTCCCTCACTCCTCCCCCGTCTCCAGTTCCAAGTTCTGTTCCCAAACTTCTGCTCCCAGTGACTTCTGATTCTTGGTATCTCCTCTCTCTCCAGTTTTTCGTATTTGACCTCAATTATCTAATGGATTTAAGAAGAGTTATCAATTTTCACATTTTTTTTTCTTGTGAGGAAGGAAGTCATGTTTTCTAAATTCTTTACACATGGGGCCAGAAACTAGAAGTTTTAATAACCTATTTTTAATACTAATATTTGAATTTTCTAAATACATAATTTTCATTTTATTCTTCTGTTTTGCTTTTGCTCTTTCTATCGTGTTTTGAATCCCTGAAAATAGCACTCATAATTTTAACATCCATGTCTGATAACATTGTCTATTTTTTGTTCTTCTTTTTCTCTTATTGGTTTTTCTCTTGATATTCAGCTAAGACTTGTCTTCTAATATGCTTTTTTTTTTTAATGTGTTCCAGACACAGTGTATAAAAATTGTAGATATAAAATGGGGTTTGGGATGCTGTAGAGGTGTTTATACTTCTGGTAGGCAACCAGGACAGGGGCAGACCTCCCCATCTATTCAGGATTTATAGTGTCCTAAAGCTACATTTCAGCACTTATTACCACTTGTCCATTTCCAGGTCACCTTTTTGAAGGACACAGTTCTCCCTTTAATATGTGTCATGGACCCTCCTCCCTGAGGTCCTGAAGTCAATGTTTTGTCTCAACAGGCTCCTGAGACTTAGAAACATTTCTCCTCAAGGAGAAAAGAGATGTCAAATGCCAGCCTCCCCTCAGATGTCTTTCCCCATCTCCTGGATCATACCCCTGCAAATTCACATCAACCTTGGGAATTTGTCTTCAAACAGAAGGTTTTCTTATTTCATTTTGTTTCATTTCTAACACTTTTTTTAATTGATTGATTTGAGAGAGAGAGAGAGAGAGAGAGAACAAGCAGGGTGAGGGGCAGAGGGAGAAGCAGACTCCCTGGTGAGCGGGGAACCTGATGTGGGGCCTGATCCCAGGACGCCAGGATCGTGCCCTGAGCTAAAGACAGACACTCAACCAACTGAGCCACCCAAGCGCCCCTCGTTTCATTTCTAATAGAGAAAGATACAGCTTTTCTTTCTCAGAGAGAAGATTAATTTGAAACATCTAATCTATTTCTGCCAATAGGTGAATTCCACTTAATCAATATTAGGTAAATCAATAAATAATAAAAAAGAAATAAAATAATAAAAATTAAAAAATCAATGGTTATTCCACTTAATTTAACTGATTTAATTTAATTTAAAGATTTTTATTTATTTACTTGAGAGAGAGGGGGAAGGAGAGAGAGAGAGAGAGCAGAGAGGAAGAAGCAGACTCCCTGTTGAGCAAGGAGCCCGATGTGGGTCTAGATCCCAGGACTCTGAGATCATGACCTGAGCCAAAGGCAGACGCTTAACAACTGAGCAATCCAGGTGCCTCCTACTTTTTGAAAAAGATTTTTATTTAGATTTAATTTAATTTAAACCAAATAAGTTAAATAATATCTCCTTAATCTATCAAACAGACACACATCCTAGAAACCTCTTTGCATATGCAAAACATGTTTTGGTGACTAAAATTTATTTAACAAGAAATCCAGGAAATAGACCATTCTCAAACTTATGTCAAGAAATTAACTTTAAATTTTGGAAATATGAAGTACTGTTACACTCAGAGACAGAATACAAGGCAATCTTTGTGGATTGTTTTTTTGTTTTGGTTTGGTTTGGTTTTGGTTTTGTTGTTGTTTTTAATAATTGAATATTCCAAAATTTAATGTTAGGTTAATGCGTTAACCTTGAAACCTCATTGTTAAATAAATAATTGTAGAGAGGTGGGCATCAGAGCACTGTGATATTATTGCATCGATGTTAGGGATGTCTGGATTCCACAAAATAGTAAGAATCTTATGGTAGTACCACTGGACCAGAGGGCTTTAGAAATTGGATGGTATTCATTCCCAAGGACATAAATTAAGGCTTTTGATGAAAATTTATCCAAGTATGGTATCCTTTTAAACCATATGCGTGCAGTTACAGTACCTGCTGTCTGGTAGACGAAGTTGCATGGTGTTAGCCAGCTGATTAAGCTGTCCCCAAATATAAACATCTGATATTCATAAAATTAAGTCCATGATCAGACAATTCCTTCATATTAAAAATAACATAAATATTGACTAATTAGTAATTCATTGTGCTTTTTATAGTAGTACCAAAAGAAATAACTGAGATAAAATATATGCACTCATTCTTCATTAAATACATATATATATATTTACATCTCAGTTGGTCTAATCCTGGGTTATAAAATTGAATTATAAACTTTTTTGCATTCTTTTCCTTGAGCCAGAAGTCATCAACTTGCTAGAGGAAGTGACAATGTTTTTCTTCTGAAAATTCTTACTAGTTAAGTGCTCATTCTGGATGGGTTTTAAATTTCCTTGCAGGATGGCTTTGAGACAGGGTCATAACAGCAACACCAAACCATCCCGCACAGAACTCACTTCTCACATGTCTCTGGGTTTCAAACTATGCAAACTACAAATTAAGTAACTCTCCTTGAATCCAAAATGCTTCAAGTTGGTGGTTGCTTTAGATAATTTATAAACCTGCTTTCAGCAAACTCTTGGTAGGTTTTGTTTTTTGTTTGTTTGTTTGTTTGAAGTAGACTTCCGGGCATGGAGCCCAGTGCAAGGCTTGAACTCATGACTCTGAGATGAAGACCCAAGCTGAGATCAAGAGTCGGTTGCCCAGCTCTAAGCTGAGTGGGGATCTGCTTTGCCCTCTCTCTCCCTCTCCCTCTGTCCCTCCCCCATTCGTGGGGGTGCTCTTTCTTTCTCTCTCAAATAAATAAATAAAATCTTAAAAAAGAAATCAATATCCTGGTTAAATATTTTTTTTCCTGACAATACATAATTCAAAAATGAACCTGTAAAATTTAAAATAATTAGCTGTTACAAAGAGAAGCTTTAGCATGCTTGTTTCCTGTCATCCTAGTCATTTCCTACCTTGGCGTGCTGGCGTCCTAATTAAGACAATCAGGCTGGAACTTTAGGACATGTGACAGTCATACACTGTTATAATTTGTAACCTCTAAAGACCATAATTTCTTCCCCAGACATGTTTCTAGTCCCATCTACACCTTCATGGTTTAATTAAAGGTGTGTTTTTTTTTAAACTCCTGGTTATTTGTGAGGTTAAACCCCAATTTTTATGGACTTAACGCAATAAAATCTCTCCTGGGTGGATGATATCCCTGATCACCAGGCAGCTGTTTTCCAGATGGGCACTCAAGGTACCACCCGGACCCGGCGCCCCGGGGCCTTGCAGTCCAGAACTTGGCAGCAGCAAGTGGGACAATGCTAGAGACTCACATCCGAGAGCCTCGGCACCACATCACTCGTGTTTCATCTTGACAGTCAAACAGCTCCACGTCAGGGAAAGACGAGCTAAGAAATACAGCCCCTGGCTGTGCAGCCATTCCCTGCAACAACTCCCTACCACGAAAAGAGGGGCACAGTGGGAGCTGTCTCTGCCACGCATGTATCTCACAGGTTCGCCTTTGCAAAACCCCAGAGTCAATGAAGCCGATTTCTACAATGTTGCTTCTGCCCCATGTCCACACAGTCCCAGGTCCACAGGAAACCACCACAGAATCTTGGTGAGCAGTCTGAGAAAGCAGGGCAGAATTGATGAAATGGCCCTGTCTTCAGGAACCCGGAGACGTCACTGAGCCCCCAGTTCACCAGAGCCCAGCCACATTTGCCAATTAATAGAAAGCTTCAATCCTAGTATTAGATCTGATACTATGTTTTTCTATTCAACTCATGCATAAACGAAGACATTCTTTGCCCCGAATTACTCTCTTTCTATTTTTGAAGTATGATGAAAAGTATCATGGCCTCAAACTATGCTTCTCTTAGCTCTGTACCGCCTCTGGTCTTTTCCACGTGGTTGCAGATAGATGTCCTCTGGGGTATATTCGTCCACAAAACCATGCCCTTCCTCAGCTACTCCAGCATGAGTGACCTCGTGGAAATCGTTGCGGCCACCTACTTTCTTATTTCAACATTTTGGTATACTGCTATTTCAGCCCCAACTGAAAACAGAATGAGAAAATGTAAATTAAAACAAACAAAAGACATTAAAAAGAAAATGAGATCAGAATCAAGGACTAATCTGGTGCCCTGTACAAAAGCCCAACAAACAGCCTTGCATGGTTCTGCAAGTATTTCTCTCACCTTGTAGATCTTTAAGGAAGACAGAGAAGAATGGGATTCTCCCAGCTAGTCAGTCTCTAAGGAAACACCCTCTGGCTTGAAAGAGCATCTCTATCTCTAGCTAAGACCAAATGCCCAATTGGTTGAAACCATTCTTGAACTCAAAATAAATGTTACTTCTAAATATAGTTGCAACCCTTAACCTGCTACTAACTGCCCTAACATCTGAGTTCTTTGCAAATAATACTTCTTATTTTTAAAATTAATATATTGTAATAATAATTACAACAGAATAACTAATATTCATGCAATATTCATTTTTTGTCAGGCAATCTCTCAAGTTCTTCACAAATAAATTTCAAAGGGAGGATTAATATTGTTATTCAAAATAAGCAAGTGGCGTTTCTGACCGTGTACATAGGTAAAAACAGTGGCGCTTATTTCCTGTAAGTAGAGCAATGCATGCTGACTTTAGGCATCTTTAAATTGGGACCAGGAGCTGAGATCAATGCCATTGGCTGGTACTTCTTCCAAGGGAAGGTCCTGAGTAATGTCACTGCTTGGAGGAAGGGGGTAATAATGGCAAGTTACCCACTGCACGCAGTGAGGAAACAGGACACATAGGGAGTAACAACTATCTGTTCCAAGAGGCCAGAAAACCTGGCCTCTTTACCAGCTGGGGGATAAAACCCATACAAAGCAGGGAACAAGTCTTCTAAGGCTTAGGGATAGGGTCCCCTTGTGTTAGTGGATCTGGTAGGCAGACCTCTAAATTTGCCCCCTTCCTCCAAAATTTCTGTCTGCTGTTATTCAATGAAATATGAATCTAGTTACTGCTGTCAAGGGACTTCACAGATGTAAATTTACTCATCAGGTGACCTTAAGAGAAAGATGATCTATGTGGTCCCAGTGTAATCACAGGAGCACTGCCAAGCAGGAGGCAGGCAGAAAAGGAAGACAGAGAGATGCATCAGGGGAGAACACCAGAGAGATTCAAAGTCTGGGAAGAGCTTGGTGCACCATTGTGGCTCTGTGGCGCGGGGGTGCAAGGGCGCCATCGCAGCGCTCTGGCGCAGGGTCGCGAGGATGCAAGGAAGGCTTCTGGGGACAAAGGAGGCTTCTTCTAGGACCATATCAGCCTTTCCAGGATTCTGGTTCTGCAAACAATCTGCCTGAGCTTGGAGGCAGATTCATCCCAGAGTCTCTCTGTAAGTGATGACAAACAGCTTGCTTTGGGCAATAACTCAGGGTGAAACCCGAAACACAGAACCAGCCCAGGGAACCAGGACTTCTGACCTATACGACTGTGAGATAATGCATTTTGTTGTTTCAAGTTGTAAAGTTTGTAGTGATTTGTTATAGCAGAATAAAAGTGAATGAATATTTAGCATCTCCTCCTCCCTCGTGGAAAGTTAGGGAAGGGCTGGGCCAAGGTTGTCCTTTTGTAGGGAGAAAGAGAGCTGTAGTGATTTCCCTTCATACAGTTAGGGACATGCTTCAGTCTTCCTAATGACTGCCAGGCAATCCCCGTGTAGCCATTATCCCTTATGACAAAAATACTATAGAGAATACTCTGCAATAAATACATTATGTGAGTTTTTCTATAATATAGATCCTTGGGAAGATAAAGAATCAAATGATATGAACATTTTAAACTCAAATAAAATCAGACTTGTCTAAGGGCACCTGAGTGGCTCAGTAGGTTAAGCATCTGACTCTTGATTTTGGCTCAGGTCCTGATTTCAGGGTCCTGAGATCAAGCTCCGCATTGGGCCCCCCACTTAGTGGGGAGTCTGCTGCTCTCTCTGTCTCTCCCCCTGCTCACTCTCTCTCCTTCCTAAATAAATAAATAAATAAATCTTAAAAAAAATTAAACTTGTCTAAAAATCCCCTGCTAATTTTTAGTCTCTCTAGCCATAAGCACAATGACATCTTCCTCTCTACCCTGCCAATAATGGGAATTATTGATCTTAAACATGTGAATAATTTCTCCCTGATATTCTTTAATCATTTTATTTTTGCAAATTTGTTCACATACATTAAAAGATTATTTTATGAAATTGAATTTTATCTATGATCAGTGGGTTTGATATCTTGCTCAGAAAATTCTTTGTCTCTCTCTTCTTTTTTTTCTTTGCCCTTGGTCAGATTTCCTTAGCACTGTTTGTTTGTTTGTTTGTTTGTTTATGTTAATATAATAAGTTTTGTTTTCCATTTTACTAGTGTCTGTTTTTAAGTTTGTTATTAATTCATGCGACTTTGTTTTGTTTTGTTATTTGTAGCTTCTGAGACTGTACACATATTTGACCGCTTTTATTTCATTTTCACAAGATGTCCCTTTGCTACCCTTTGCTTATAATGTCATGGTTAGGTATTTGTGTAATACTCATCTATATACTTTTTGTTGGCTTGGGTGTTTTAAGAACATCTTTCCAATCCATGAAGTTTCTATCTATGTTGGACATTGTAAGTTGTTGTATTATGTAAATGGGACAAATGCACTACAAATTTGACCATTTTCATATGATTAGACAATTAAACGGCTGTTACATTTTTGTTCTACCGTGATGCTATACTGTCCTGTATACTGTCCTGTGAGTAGAGCAATGCATGCTGAGTTTAGGCATCTTTAAATCGGGACCAGGAGCATGAGATCAATGCCATTGGCTGGTACTTCTTCCAAGGGAAGGTCCTGAGTAATGTCACTGCTTGGAGGAAGGGGGTAATAATGGCAAGTTACCCACTGCACGCAGTGAGTAACAGAGTTTTGTTGGATTGTTTTATAGTAGTTTAATACCCTTGCAACAGAGCACCATATACTTTTGGTTTCCTTATTGTTCCATCGATTTCCAGAGATTAGGCTGATATACCAATAGATAGTTAAATGTGAGGTGTTTGTGTGTGAAAATTTAAGAAGTCTTTTCAAATTTGCCTTAAAAGGTAGAATCAATGGACCCACCAAGAAAGTAAGAGATACCATGTATGGCCTCACCACATAGTCTTTCATAGTTGTAAGACTGACAGGCTAACAAATGGTAACTATTTTTGCAATCATTTCAATTATTTTATGAAGAGTAAAGTTCAGTGTTTTCATTGGTTTATACAGGTTAATAGGTCTATTGATTTGCTCATCTGTTTCTGTTGATTTGGGGGCAGGTTTGACATTCAGCCTCTAACCACTTGAATTGGGACTTCTGTTCCAACAGAGAAAATATTCTAGTAGAAACTTCCTACCCAAGCTCCGTGGTGTATCCTGATGCTTTTGCAACCCCTCTAAGGGGACCCCACTCTCTAAGAATGGAAAAGGCACAGCAGCCCCTTCTCCCTAAACCTTAAACTAGTGCTAGAGCCAGACTTGTCTACAGGTCTGTGTCTACCCATTCCTATTGCTAAGTAGTATTCAGATTGTTCCTGAATACAAGAAGCTCATTGTATACAAGTAGAAATAATATTTCAGCAATTATATACACTTAATTTGTCTCTAAAAGTGATCCCTTGTTTTGCTGTCTAAATTTTTATGATGTCTTAATATTTTAATTAAATACATCTGTCAATTATTTTCATGATTTTTAGCTTTCATTTCTTGATTAGGTGGGATTTCCCCCAAGAGACTGATAGATTTTTTTGAAGTATTTTTTTTCCTATTTCTTGAACAGTTTTATTACAACAGCATCTTTAAACTATTTTGAATTATTTGTTTTATAATACTAAGGAAGTTAGTATTTTTAAAAAATTTTTCTGGAAGATACTCATCCTAAAACCAAGGCACCTTTGACAGATACAATTTGTCCTTGTCCTTGTCATATACAAATACACGCAATGATGTTGCTTAGCCTTTTCTGTCCCATTCATGGATATCCATTCTTATATTTACATTATGGCCGATTTATAGTAGATTCTTATATTTAGTCGGCCAAATTATCATTTACTATTCTCTTTATTTAAGCTTTAAAAATTTTGAAGTTTATTTTGGTAACTTTTATCTCTTAATAACTGTCAAGTTTCTTTCCTAATACAATAATTTTATTTACGAAAACATTGTGCTGATTTTTAAGTTTGACTAATAATTTTCAGGATCCCACGATATTTTGGACATATCCATACACTCTTCCCTAATGCTGTGCCCACCACTCTCCCCGTTTTTTCTGAGCATTTTCAGAGATTTTTCTATTGTACTTGTGTTATCTGAGAATTAATAAGATATTCAGATTACATTTTCTATTATGAAAATTTTATTTTATATGTCAGATAACTTTCAAATTCATATAGTATATTCCTTTGGAATTTAATTAGAATATATCTTCTCTGTCTTCCATTTTAATTCCTACTCTCTCATAATTTTCTCTTTTACGTCCTTTCCTTTTACAACTCGGGGGGGGTTTAATTTGTCCTCCTCTTCATTTGATTTGCAATATCAGCTTCTCTAATGCTCCTGAAAGTTTGTGTGCTCTCAAATTTCCTTTTCTTGCTCATTGCTCTGGGTCCTACAGTATCTGATCCCGTCTCAAATGTATTTTTCTTCTCCTCAGTACATTCTTTTCCTTTCCCAAAGAAGCCATATTCTTCCCTATTGGAAATGCCATACAGTGTTTTTCCGGCTTCTGGGTTGTATCAAAAATAATTTCGGAGGGTTGCGCTTCCCTAGGTTGTGAAGAGGCTATTCCTTTCCCCTTTCTCTGACATGAATTTTCGGAATCTCAGTGGTTATTTCCTGTAATCGTTCATTCCTGAGGGGGGCAATGTATCATCCCCGTTCTTCCTGTTTGTCCTAACACTGTCTGCATCGGCCTTACATCTTTCCTCCGGTGTATTTTCGGGGAGGCCGAGTTCCCCTCTCTGCTGCAGCAGGAGCACACTGCAGGCGCGACCCCCGATACCCAGCCAGCCCCCAGCAGTCACGCGCACATCTGGCGCCTAGTTCACAGGAGAAGTTGAGTGGTTCTAAGGTACAGAGTCCTGGGAAGCTCATTTTCTGCCCGAGATTATTTTGTTTTGCTGTGACAGAAAACACAGAACACTTCCAGAGACTGACTGTCGTTCCCGAGTCAGCGTTTCTGCTTGTCCACTTGCACCAACGTAGGACAAAAAAGGCTCAGTTAGCCACCAATACACACCCAGCTTTAGTGCAGAAGGCGGAAACTGCCCTGTAGTTTCAGGGGAGCGGACTGAACACAGAGAATCGGGTGCCCAGGAAGTATCCGGAGAACTGGCAGGGGGCGAGTCCAGCCACCACAGAGACACGCGCTCTTAAGCCGAAGAGCTGCTCTGACCAGGACCACGCAGACCACGACCACGCAGGAATGCCACGCTCTTGCTGGCGGGAGCTGGGGTCTGTGGCTACTGCGCTCTGAGTGGTCCTTCCCTGCTATGAGACAGTCACATCTGTGTGGCCGCACTTGCTGGCGGAGAGCAGCCAAAGAAGGCCTCGACCTTGTTCTGACATCCAAACCTTACCCAGGGCTTGGAGATCACAAACAGGGTTTTGATCCCGAAATCAACCTGCAAAGAGGGGTAGGAAATGTGGCGTCTCTTTTTGTACCCTTCATTATCTGAGAACTTCTCCAAAGAAGGCCAACACTGAGTTGAATGAGCCAACAATCTGCATTGTGCTCCCTCCCACGTTCTTCAATTTCAAAAATTGTCCATGTCTCCATTTTGTGTGCGTTTAACTGTTAGCTCCCAATTTCCTGGCACACCCTGACCAGGGTATAGCCTCTTCCCTGCCCTCCATATAGACAATTCTGTGTGTGGGTCTTTTTGACATTCAATCTCAGCATAAAAGAGGCAGTTAGGTCTAGAAGACAGCATGCAAACAGCTCTGCACTGCGCTGGGCGTCCATGTCCTTGTGCCAAACATAGGCAATCTGCAGGGCACAGAGGTCAGTCTTCCTGTCTCATCCTATCCAGGTCAGGCTACTTTTCATGCAGGATGTCATGCACCAACACACATCATTTTTTTTTTTTGCCAGTCTATCTCCAAGTGTCTCATTATTAAGGTAAATTTAAAGTTTTAGCAAGAGCCCGCTGATCAGTCTCAGTTAAGTGAATTGTAGTATTTTTTCCTATGTCTTTTCTCAAGTTTCTTTTTTTTTTTTTTCAATTTGACTATAGTTGACACAATGTTATATTAGTTTCAGGTGCACAAAATAGTGTTTCAGCAACTCTGTATGTAATGCTGGGTATAGCTACCATGTGTACAGCTACCATTTGTGACCACACTGGAGAAACTATGTAGGAGCTTCTCTTTGGGGATAATTTGACCCGACAATCCTACAGATGATATTTATGCTAATTCACTAAGTATCTACATAGATGATCTTCACAAAAATCACAAAAATATGCTGGTAAGAATTTTATTTTATTTTATTTTTTAAAAATTTTATTTATTTGACAGAGACAGTGAGAGAAGGAATATAAGCAGGGGGAGTGGGAGAGGAAGAAGCACTTCGGCTTCCACTGAGAAGGCAGCCTGCTGGATATGGGCTCCACCCCTGACACTGGGATCATGACCTGAGCCTAAGGCAGATGCTTAACGAGTGAGCCACCCAAGCACCCTTATTTTATGTTTTTGCGAAAATTTAAAGTTACCTAAAACAGGTGATGTAAGTAAAATGCTACCTGTCACTTACCACTGTTCTCTTAGTCTGGTTAAAAGTATGCTTTCGGTTGTCACTGAATAACAATTAGACTCATGGCTAATGGTTCTGGTAGCAGGAAGAGACTCATCAGAGTGTGCATCTAGAGTGGCCCATGAACGATCACGGTCCTCCAGCTATTTTTTGTTTTTTGTTTTTTTACACAGCCTGTGCCTTATTTAAGAGCAAAGATAAGATAAGTGGGACAATTGCACATGGGATGGATCGAGCGGGTTACTTCATATGGTCCAAGGATGCCTCTAACCAAAATTAAACAGAATTGCCCATGGAGCTATTAGTCTCTCATTTCGTGATTTTTCATGGAGGTTCAGTGATTCAATGAGTTTTGATGCTGAAATTTTTTTTATGCTCCAATTGTCATAAAATTTGCCTGTGGGAGCTCCTTCAACCTGGATCCTGTGTCTTTTGCTATGATTTTGTTAGTCATGGAAAGCACCTCTGCTTCATGATATAAAATGCACCAGGGAGAGTCACATGGCTCATTTTTCCCCAAGCTGGAAATCAGCCATCCTCAAAGGAGACTAGATCAATTTGTTAGAAAATGGTATTTATAGACTTCAATTTAGGTAGTATTTACTGCTGGTGTGCTCACTGCTACTGACATGACATTGCTTTTAGGCCATTTTAAAGAGCAGACCTAGTAATACCTTTATCTATATCAATATCAATGTCTACCTATATATTTTTTACAAATCTTGAGTTAACACTGATGTTTGCAATTTTATTCATCTTGAGACATTGAAATGTCTCTGTTCCTATGATTTCATAATTTTAATGATTTTCCTTAATTCATACGTTGATAACAGCATTTATGAAATATAAAACCCACAAGAGCTTCAAAACTGCAGTGCAGATACTACTACAAACAAGAAAACCTAATGAACAGAATTTTATTTATGCATTCATTCATTCACTCATTCATTCATTTTCATAGATTGCCTCCCACTAAGTATGTAGACTGAAAATATTGGTTTTGAAAGTTCCACAAATAAGCCTTTATTTTTTTTAAGTAGAAACTTCTTGGTTTCTTTCTTTCATTTTTTAAAGATTTTATTTATTTGAGAGATAAAGAGAAAAAGAGAGAGAACGTATGCGCGGTGGGGAGCAGCCGAGGGAGAGGGAGAAGCAGACTTCCAGCTGAGCAGGGAGTCCGATGCGGGGTTCTATCCCAGGACCCCAAGATCATAACCTGAGCTGAAGGCAGACTCTTAACTGACTGAGCCACCCAGGCGAGCCCACTAATAGCCCTTTTCAAGATGGTTTTGCAAGTCATTTGATAATGAATGGTTCATTTATGCAGTAAATATTATCTTGGTTCCCTTTCCTATCCCTGTGGCTTTCCCATGCAGTTTCATGGGATTTGCAGAGCTTGTCCCTGTGGTAAGGGGATAATTCTGCAGCACTGTGGTCAGGTTGGACTTGTGATTTGCTTTGCAAGTGGAAGTGACAGACACACTGTTGAGTGAAGAGGCTCTGTCTTTTCTCTTTTCCCTCTGCCACAGGGCAACATGCCTCTGTTAGGAGCGTTTCTTGAGCATAAGACCCCATTGAAGAAGTCACAGGTGATCTGCAGTAGATTTCACAAGTGATGTGAACAAGAAGATTATTATTTTAGGCCACTGAGAGCAAATGGATATGGAGATACACACAGAAGTCTGCTGTCCTCCTGTGCCCCACACACACTGATAGTCTGGCTTTCCTGGAAATGTGACCATTTTCAAAATTTCCTATTCATGGTAGAACAAAAGCCTACTTAACTAGTTCTTGATCTGATGGAGGGCACAAAAATATAAACTTCCCTTCTAAACAAAACAAAAATAAATGGTTGTTATACATTAATTTCATGTCCATCTTTACACCTGAAGGTGAGACAATAAAGAGGAAGAAGAAGTTGATTTTCATTTTGTTACTTATAAGGTTAAATTTAATTACAAATGGTAGCCTGCTTGGGAGAGATGGTGGTGATCTCTTCTACAAGAGCAAGAAGAACCACATTTTCCTTCTAGATTGAGACAGTTTCTCTACAACCAAGAAAGGGACTGTAAGAATTCTGGAAGGTGACAGCTTTCATGTTCCACTAGCTTGTGTTTTTACATTTCTCTTTCCCATGCTGATTGGCAGTAAATATCCTACAATGGAACCTTCTGTTTTTTTCCTAAGCAATCTAGAAAGGTAAAACCAAAAAGGAAGAGGGTAGGTTCCAGGGGAGTTCACAAGCTGAAAGACAGAAGCAGGGAGGTCTCAAAGTCAGCTACAACCAAGAAAAAAAGATTTATTTCTGAGGTCCGAAAAGGGGGTTGTCTTTGTCTGCTTGGGCTGTCACACAGAGATGGAAGGCGTGAACAAGAGAAAGCTATTTTCCCACAGTTCCAGAGGCTACAAGTCCACGATTAGGGTATTGGTGTGGTTGGTTCTGGTGACAGCTCTCTTCTTGACTTGTGGAGAGCTGTCTCCGTCTGTGTCCTCACATGGCTTCTGCCTGTGTGTGTCCAGGGAAAAATGTCCCTCTTTTCCTCTTCTCATAAGGCCACCAATCCTATCAGATTAGGACTTCACTCCTATGACCTCATTTAACCTTAAACTCCTTCTAAATATCCTATCTCCAATATAGTAACATTGGGTGTTAGGGCTTCCGCATGTGAATTTCCAGGGGACACAATTCAGTTCATAGCAGGGCTTCTAAAGCAACAGGAGGAAGGTCTAGACAGCCACATGGAGAGAGTAACACCTAGGTATTTTATTATACTATCATTTTTTAAAAATTTTCATGTCTCAATGAGGAGACTATATTATTGTTATTTTAGAAATATACACGTACAATGTATCTTATAAAGACACACATACAATGTATCTTATAAAGACACAAGGAATAAAAAAGTTATATATATATTATATATCAATTATATATATATATATTATATATCAATTAACATCACCACATAGCAGAAATATATATATATATGTGTGTGTGTGTATATATATATATAATATACATATATACACATATATATGTATATATATATGGTGATATTGAGAATCTCCTTGAAAAAATTTAAAAATTAAAAAACAAAAAATAAAAATTAAAAATTAAAAAATTAAAAAAATAAAACCTTATTTATGAGGAGTCAGATTTTCTGGGGGGGAGGGATCTCTTGAGTCTGATGGTCTTCAGATGTTTCCAGAAATCCTGCCCCATCATTATAAATTTCTTTTTTCTGGAAAATAGAGGGTTTGGTAATATTTAGTGATAGACAATCTAATTGGCCATTATGGAAGACAGCTTCAATTGTGTTTGGAGAAATGCGTCATATATACTAGAAAAAATCGAAGCAGTTAGAAGAAGAAAAGTCCATTCTTGGAAGCAATGCATGAAAAATTCATGGAATAGATGGGAATTGAGTTGAGGTTTAAAGAATGAAGAAACACTATGTAAAAGAGGGAGCTGGCTCTAGTAAGGGAAGAAGAGGTTAGTACAGAATACAGACGATTACATAAAACAAAAATGAATCGGCTGTCACATGATTTTAAATTTCATTGACCAATCTTACCTGAGAATCAGTTCTGACATGTGACCAAGAGCATGGGATTTCATATCAGACCAATACAGCCTCATTTTCCTCTGCCTCACTGCAAACTCCACTCCATTCTGTGAACGTCACCTACCAATACCTCAGCACCTCGCTGTAAACGGGGAACCCAGTTCACTGAGTTATTGGGAGATGATCCCATGCCTTTAAATCACCTACGTGGCATCTGCTCCACTTAAAATAAGTGCTCAATATGTATGAGTTATTATTACTCTAACTCATCACCATGTGTGGTCTTTGCATCTATGTTTAGCTAATGGAAGTCATCGCTATTTCTTTAGCTAATATTAAATGATACTCTTCAATAGTAAATTCAGTTACCATAGTGAAGCTTCCCCCCCCACGATTATTTGTTGTTATACACTTCTTCCTCTTATGTACATACATATTACATGAGCTATATATAATAATTATCCTAATTTGGGTTGTTGCCTTTTGATTCAAGCAGAGAACCTTGTGTTGGTCAGGTACTCCCATCTTGCATCTGATTGTATTCTTCCCTACTAGCATTTCTTTCTAAGGATGGGGAGACATGTCCTAATTACCAGTCAGGAAGCATACCCCGGCACATCTCTTCTTGTGCTGTTTGTCTTCGGTGCCCCCCACATTAGTGCCTTGGAGCCATTGGATGCCCTTCATCTCTGCTGACATGTGTTCATTTTTGTCTTATATCAGGAGATGCATCGTGAAAAACTTCCCCTCTGAGGAAGCTTCAAAAGTCATGTTTCCTTTATTGCAAAGCTCTTTTCTCTAGTTATATTTTTCACAAGTATAACCTGTCTTTAATCACGGCATGACCTTGACAAGATTTAGAATCACAGAACCTTATCATTTGCTTGGACCTGCGGGGATATCCAGTTGAACCCAATACAGAAATTTCTCTCCCACATTCCTGACAAACGGCCGTGTGGCCTTTGCATGTATTTCTGCAGTGACAGGGTGCTCAATAACTCATGAGGCAGCAAATCCCACTGTTGGCTAGCACCGAGAGCATCCTATATTTAGCCAATATATGCCTCTCTGCAACTCTAACCCGGGTAGTAATTCAGGGCTGCAGGACTGAAAGGCATACTACAGGGTAAGGACCTCTGTTCACTTTCTCCAGATAGACTGTAAAAGAAATGGGGTTTTCCTTTCTCAATATTCTCCCATACTTGACTGTGGGTAGTTCTGGTTAATCATTATCACTTTTGAAAGTGGCTCAAACTGAGCATTCTGGATATTACCAGAGGTGCAGAAGGCTGTAATACAACTTCCAAAGACCGATAAGCCATCCATCAAGCACTATTCTCTCAGGCTCCATTGGTTTTATTATTAATCGCTTATTTCATTTATTTTCCAATTGCTTTACAGAGTTGTCTCACATTAAGCCAGGGGCTAACTAAAATAACTGAGAATAGATCTGCACTGTCCTCATTTATAAAAGTGGAACAATAGGTGTAGGTCCAACTGTACATAGCAAAGGATGCTATTCAAATCTTAAAGTGCCTCTTATGTCCCTTAATCCATCAAGATATTATTTAAAATCATGTTACACATGCATGTGTGTGTGAATTAACAGGCTTAATTTTTTGTTATAAAAGTAAATGCTGGAAATCACATTCAATGATAGTAAGTAGCTAACCTTCATTGTTGTTAGTGCTTTATAAATATCGAACCACTTATTCTATATAAAAATCCCACCAGGAGGGCTGCCTGGGTGGCTCAATCTGCTAAGTAGCTGACTCTCAATTTCGACTCAGGTCATGATCTCATGGGTCATGAGATCGAGCCCCACATTGGGCTCCACGTTCAGCTTGGTGTCTGCTCGAGATTCTCTTTCTGTTCCTCTCCTGTCCCTCCCCCGGTCATGCTCTCCCTTTCTCTCTCTCTCTCTAAAATAAATACATAAAATTAAAAAAAATATATCCTGACAGGAAGGAATCATTCTTATCTCTGCTTCAGGGATGAAGAAAACAGATATATATAGAGAGAAAAGTATCAGAGGTGATGTTCAAAACCAGAACCTGGGGTTCTAAAGATCCCATGTTCTTCATCTTCATTCTGGCTAACCTGTGAGCTGTGGTAAGTGCAGGTAACACAGGTGTGGTGTGTGTGACACGTGCTCTTTGGTGTTTGGACAGCTGGGTGTTTGAGGACAAGAAGAACTGAGTGACTGGGACTTCTAGTGGATGCACATAAAATACAAGAGAAATTGTGTGCTTCTCAGAAAGCTTCCCCATTGTCTCTCCTCTAGCAAAGATAGCTACTCAGAATGCTTGCTTCTTTAGTAAGTAACAGAGCCCCAAATATGGGTCTTTTTTCTTGCATGCTCCTGGGAACTGAAATCTCTGAAGTTCATTGAAAGATATTTAAAAACAAAAACCTGACACAAGATTTTGGATATGAAAAGCACAATGACAGCCCTCAGCAAATGTTTGAAAAAGGAGTTTTATTAGAAAATTTTGGCTTTAGATAGAAGGTTTGAAATCAAAGGCAGATGGTGATATTCTCATGTTTAAGGCATTCTTCTGATTTAAAGTAATAGTACATGGTTATCTTTTCTTCTCCAAAGTTTGTAATCACAGGTCATTTTAGGATAAGTGAGATACTGCTTGTCACTGCAGTCCTTAAGAGCAAGGACTATTACTGCAGGCATTGGGGTGGGAACAACTTAATGTAATTGACTTAATGTCACTGCTGTGTACCTTCCATCATCACTGAAGGGATGGTGGGGTTGGTAATGGTTTGCGATACTTTTGCTGAATATCATCACCATGTATAATTCATATGTAGCAAACCTGAAAGCAAAGAAGAAAAACAGTCCAACTGGGAATGCAAAATCAGTTTATATTCTAATTTTTGTTTTGCTCATGTCCAATAAGCAGCATTTTAATTTTTTTTTTAAATTTTATTTATTTTAAGAGAGAGAAAGTGCATGCAAGTGAGTAGGGGAAGGAGGGGAGGGAGAGGGAGAGGGAGAGAGAATCCGAAGCAGACTGCACACTCAGGGCAGAACCCAAAGCAGTGCAGCATTTTAGATCATCATGACTATATTAGTAACTAGGAGTAGGTTCCTCTTACGTCAGTGTTAAACTTGAATGGAGAGCACAGTCACACTTTTTTTTAAAAGATTTTATTTATTTATTTGACAGAGATGGAGACAGTCAGCGAGAGAGGGAACACAAGCAGGGGGAGTGGGAGAGGAAGAAGCAGGCTCATAGCAGAGGAGCCTGATGTGGGGCTCGATCCTGTAACGCCGGGATCACGCCCTGAGCCGAAGGCAGACGCTTAACCGCTGTGCCACCCAGGTGCCCCACAGTCACAATTTAGCTAAACAGAAAGCTTTTTGCTGCTGACTGACACTATGGCTTCAAAGCTATCAGTTGATCAAAGATTGGTACACTCATTGATCTTTGATCGGTACACTCTGGTCTTTGCAGGCTACTCTGCTCACATCACGGTGCGTAAACCATGAAGACAGAATTGCTAGCATTCTTCTCCATTAAAGAAGAATTCCAGAAGATGCAAAGGCAGATGGTGCATGATAATCTCTACACCTTGGCTCCATATTACAATGTAAACTCTTCTAAAAACAAGAGCATCGTCTTCAGGGAAAAAAATAAAATAAAAAAGACAAATCCAAGGTGAATTTGTGCTACATTGCTTGTTTGATGTTTTGAAAAATACAAAGTTAAAATGACATAATGATATTCATAGCTAGTGTCCACATCTACCATACAGACCTATTTAATGTCAGTACTAGACACTTTTGACAGAAGGGAGGCTTCTGAGATAGAAGTTGTTATGGGTACTGAGATCTCCCCTCAAGAATCAAAGACTATTTCCTTACCTTGTGGGTACAGCTTTCTTCAGATTCACAATTCCAAGTTCACAATTCTTTTCCCTGGGAACCTGTATTCGATATCACATCAATATGGGAGATAAAGACCCACATGTTCTACCCCAACACAAGACAACTCCCATTGATACCTTGATTCTAGAGCTCCCCAAGGTGTGCTTCAGGTTATTCTGAGGGCTGCTCCACCACCTAACTTCTCCCTCTGTGGATACCTTCCATCTCTTCCAAGGTGTTGACTCCAATCTCACTCACTAATAAACATACTGTATGCTAATTTCAATATCTCAGAGTTTGCTGCCCTGGGACCTAAATCTTGACAGTTGATGCCAGGAATTATCCAATCAGAGAGACTAAAATGGCATTCTAGACCTGCATCAGATGCTCTCCAGCTGGCAATGAAGACTCCGCTGGTGGCAGGTGGAGCACAGGGTCCCTGGCCCAAGATCACTGTGTAATAGCTAAAACTCTCACTAGTTATGAACTGCAATGTTAAACCATGAATGAGGACTGTGGTTGCTGGTACAATCTTGTGGTTGAGAAATTGGGGGTAAATAGCAACTGTAATGATAATGGGATTGAGTTGGCTGTTGCTAAGTTTGAGAGTGATCAATGGCAGTTTCACACTAAATGAGGAAGCTGGAGAGCCTCACTGACTGCATAGGAAGCTCAGTCCAGAACTAGGACTTCATGGTTAAAGTAGCTGAGCTTCAAAGAAGGGAAACTCCCAACCATGGCAGTTCTGCCACACTGAGTACAGAACCCCAATTGGGAAAGAAGGGATTCTGGGACAAAGAAAGAAGACAAAGAAAGGACATTTAGATTGATACCTCCAAATTTCATGTATCCCCAGATACCTTTGAACCCTCTGATCTTGCAAAAGTGGCCTGTTCCTCTCAATTAAGGGAATACTTCCTAGTAAGGTCAGAAACAGCCCATTGCTTGATGGGAGGCCTCTGTCTTACAAGACAACATGCACATGCCATACGTTCTCCTTCCACCTTTTCTAGCATTTAAGTCAATGAAACTGGTAGTATTCTGGGCTTGCTAAGTGAGGAGCTGAAGGACCTACTTTGCAAGTACTGGCAGGATCTGGGAGACTACTATAGGGGAGGAAAAATAATTTTCCCTCTACCAGTCTAGGTTCTTGACAGAGATTCCCCATAATAAAAGGATAAGTTCACAGGGGGAAAAAAAATTACACATGTACATACAGGATCCCACAAATATATGAGACTTGAAAAAGTGTCCAGAACAGGAATTTTTAAACCTTTTAGACAATGAAACAATAAATTTGTGAAAAATTGAGAAGACCAAAGATTTTGAGCCGGGGTGGTAAAATGGTGAAGAAGTAGTAAGGTTTGTTTTTACAGCCTTCTTGGCCCTAAATTTCCTGTCTCTGCTGATAAAGATACCTTATATCTTTCTGGTACAGGGAGGTTACCTTTCACATGAGAGGTTTATCTCCTGATTTCAGGGGGACAAAGGACGGTCTGAGTGTCCTTCTTATACTGACTGTTCCTCAAGTAACTTTAATTCAAAATAATCAATATGCCAAGGTGACATATTTTGGAGTGACATATTCTGAACTTCTACAATACATATGGGACTGGAATATGAGGGTTCTGGATCAAGAGGGGCAAACTGGAAATATCTATAAAATAAAGTTCTTAAATATGGGAGCAGTCTCCCGAGATATAGGATTTCACAATCTAGCAAGAGCATGGTGCAAACATGCTGCTCTAATGACTCTTGAAGGAATGGAAAGAGTGATGG